>NC_046294.1:32878473-33181894 GCF_004115265.2 Rhinolophus ferrumequinum | reverse complement strand
CCTATATGATTGTACTGATTTCAGCTCTTCTCTATCTCTATGTCCACTTGTTTCACAGTTAATGATTCCTGTCCACATCTGATTGTCTGGATAAAGTAGTAGATATAGAAATCAAAGGAAGGCTGAGAATATAAAAGGCAAGATGAGAGAGAAGACTTTGAAAGGTCCTGTGTCAGTCAAACAGAAAATAACACATTTCAGACATCAGTGATGGCTACAATGACAAATTTCAGTTATTTGGTGTCATAGAGCTATAGAAAGGATATGGAAAAAAAAAAAAAGCACCACATTTAATGTCTCTTCCTTTCTTTCTACTTTAAATTATACAACCCTTTCTGTAACATTGGCTGTTAAAGCTGGAAAACCACTTGCTGTAAAGCAATCTTAATAGAACATACAAAGTGTCTTTTCAGTGAAAATGAAAAAAAGAAAAAAAGATCGGAATGATAATATAAGATCTTGAGCCAGAGCTCCTTGGGAAAATATACATACGGGGGTACCAAAAAATGTATACACATGACTTGTATTCCTCTTTTGTTATCAGTATATATTGAGTATTACAGTTTTGATACAGTTTTTTTTTCTTTTCTTAAAATGTGTGTACATTTTTTGGCCCCCTCTGCATATATTTAGGCAGTGTAAGTCACCTGCAAACTGTAAAGCTGTCCAGGGTACAGCATAAGATACAGATAATTAAAAGGGGCAGTAGGAGAAATGTCTCTTCAGGTCCTCTGCCTATTTTTTTCATTGGATTTTTTTTTTTTATTGTTGTGTTGTATGAGTTCCTTATATATTTTGGATATTAGCCCCTTATCGGAGGCATTGTTTGCAAAAATCTTCTCCCATTCAGTTGGTTGCCTCTTTATTTTGTCGATGGTTTCTTTTACTGTGCAGAAGCATTTTAGTTTGATATAATCCCATTCATTTATTTTAGCTTTTACTTCCCTTGCCTTTGAGGTCAAATTCATAAAATCCTCTTTAAGCCCAAGGTCCATAAGTTTAGTAGCTATGTTTTCTTCTATGCAGTTTATTGTTTCAGTTCTATTTAGGTCTTTGATGGCCAATATACATATGAAAAAATGCTCAACATCACTAATCATCAGAGATATGCAAATAAAAACCACAATGAGATATCACCTCACACCAGTTAGAATGGCTATCATGAACAAGACAAATAGTAACAAGTGTTGGAGAGGCTGTGGAGAAAAAGGAACCCTCAGACACTGTTGGTGGGGACATAGATTGGTGTAGCCGCTATGGAAGGCAGCGTGGAGGTTCCTCAAAAAATTAAGAATAAATTTACCATATGACCCAGCAATCCCTATCTTGGGTATCTACCCAAAAAATCTGAAAACATTTATCTGTAAAGATATTTGTGCTCCATTGTTCATTGCAGCTTTATTTACTGGAGCCAAGACATGGAAACAACCAAAGTGTCCTTTGATAGGTGATTGTATAAAGAAGGTGTGGTATATATACACAATGGAACATTATTCTGCCATAAGAAAAGATGAAATAGTGCCATTTGTGACAACATGGATGGATCTTGAGATTATTATGCTAAGTGAAATAAGTCAGACAGAAAAAGTCGAGAACCATATGATTTCACTGGTATGTGGTATATAAAACTGAAAGCAACAAAGGAACAAGACAAACAAAGAAAAACTCATAGACAGAGACAATAGTTTAGTGGTTACGAGAGGGTAAGGGGGGAGGGAGATGGTAGACTAGGGTAAAGGGGGTAAAATATATGGTGATGGAAGGAGAACTGACTCTGAGTGGTAAGTGTACAATGTGATATATAGATGATGTATTACAGAATTGTACACCTGAAACCTATGTGACTTTACTAACCATTGTCACCCTGATAAAATTTAATTTTAAAAAAAGGGGGCAATAGGGAAGACTTTGTTACTTTGACAAATAAAAAACAGCATCTTTTTCCCAAAAAAATTCTTAAATGCAAAATGCTTACCTTGCAAACTAGAGCCTAAGTGAGGGCTGTAAAGGACTGTCATACTCAGGTATTATGTATTTGTCCTACATCCTACTAAAGTCAGCAATTTAGGTAAGTTACAGTATGTCCCCTGTGGTGACATGACCCATAAAGTGCAAATTGACCTAAGAAATTATTCTGTGTTCCTGCTGGAGGCAGCCTTAGTTCATAACCTCCAAATTGTCCCAAGGATTTTTTAGACTGTAGCTGGCAGGTGGCAACATGCATCACTGAAACTTAAGGAAAGGGGCTGTAACAGCTTTGAATGGTCAGAGAAAGCAAGGCAAACTCCTTAGCATTTCAGATTTAAGGACATGGAGCATGTTTCACCTGAGAGCAGAAAATATTCTAGAATAGGAGTGTGAGTATCGAGTCAGGTCTCTTGGGTGTATATCCATTCTTCACTTGCCAGTAATAGTGTGATATTTAAAAACTCATATGATCTCTCAGAACTTAATGTAGAAATGGGATAATAACCTCTTCTTCGCAAATGTGTAGTGAGGAATAAGTGCAACAATGTAGGTAGGCATAGAACTGTAACTTGAACATAGCATATTTTTAAATATAGTTTCCATCCCTCCTCTTTGATTTAATTTTTTTTAAAACAGGGGAAGAGTTAGGTTGCCAGTTCCATGTTTGAAGAGATGTTTAAATCTGATATCAGCTTTAAATATTTATACTCAAATGTTGCCTCACAGCTGCCACACCGTTTGTTCCCCCCGCGCTCTTCCCAGGATTTCACAAGGGAGTGCCTCAGCAAACTGAGGCCCGATGGAGAGATAGCGGAAAAGCTCCTTTGAGGGGAAGTCTCAGCAAACTGAGACCCGTTGGAATTATATTGGTCCCTCCCCTTCAATGGATTCCTTGGAGATGTGTGTGTGTGAAGGCAAAGTACAAGCTGGAACACAATGGGAACTTTCAGAAAGACAGCCAGCAGGCTACTAACACACAGATCTTGAGATTAACAATCTTTTACCTCTTTAGAAGTTTACCAATAAAAACTACCGTTGGCCCGATTCCGAGTTCAGTCCCTGAGGCTGATTCCCTTGGCCCTGCGCTTGCAGTCCATTCCTGGCTACTGTCTTTTCTTAACTCTGCGCCGCCCTTGTCCCTCCCCACAACCCTCATCATGCTGGACCTGACACTCAGATTCTCAAAGAACAGATGCAGACTTACATAATCCAGTTTGCCCTCTAGTCAGTGCTTCCAGTGGTCAACAAGTACCATTGTAATGCTTGGTCTCTCATCTAACTGTCTTGGTGACAACCATACAAACATGTTTATACAGATGAGTTTGAAAACTACACTTCTAGAGCAATTCTATTTTGGTCTCTTTCCATAATGCCAGCACCCTCCTTTCCTCATTCTCTTCCTACCTGTGGAAGAAAGTCACCTTATCATCTGCAGGAAAGTCTTGAAGACTTTAGGCAATAGATCCACCCACAATGTTTGCACTTGACTAGAGATTGCCATTTTGGCATGAAATACCAGTGTTCTAATGGTGAAATCTCAGATGTTGCAAATGTATGATGTGACGACCATTACCTGGGCATCTTAATATTCCTGTAATGTCACCACCCATCTTTACTCCATTACCAGGTTGCCAAGTGTGTTCATTTGGGAAGAAAAACAGAATTAAGAAAGATAATTGGAACAACAGACCACTCTAAAGCTTGGTGGTAATGTCTGTTCTTTTTTCTTTTCTTTTCTTTTTTAACTAATTCATCTTTTAAACTAGAATATGTCTCTACCACTCTATTAAAGAGTACAAAAGAGGCTTTCTCTCCTGTGATGTGAGGGGTACTTTAGCTATAATTCTATAACGTAAGAGGGCACCTGAAAGAACAGCCACATGTGAAGCCTATTGAAGTTTCTGAACTCGTCCCATTCACTTCTAAAGTCACCCTGAAATAGAGCTGAGCATCGCAACTCTGTCTTTTAATTAGATAATGGTGCAGAGGGGTGAGCAGCTAAGAGTTATCTGGCCCTATTGATATTGGCTGATACCTGAAGAATTGAGCAGTGACTCAGTTATCGATATCTGCAGGGAAGCCACTGACAGGATCACGTCGGAGACAGCTGACTTCCTGTGGGGACCACTCTTTGCTGCTGACATGGGTGTTAAATTGTTCTACATAGATTTTAGGTGTGCAGGAAAAGGCTGTATTCTATTTTTAGTATCTTAATTTATAACCCTCTTGTGAGCCCCCATTTCATAGACCGGTGGGAACAGAATCTTGACCATATTGAAGAGGTTCCTTCCCAGAGTCCTCTGAAGAGCTTGGTGTCTCAGGGAGAAGAAAACATTGGAGCATGTCACTGACCAAACCTGGATGAATTTTAAATTCGGAGTCTTGACAAGTGGCACAAATCCAACCCAACTTACCTTAACCAAAAGTGGGAAATGTTTTCCATATTATTGAAAAGCCCTGGGGAGGAATCCTCGTCTAAGGACACAGCTAGATAAAGGTGCTCAAATAATGTTATTACTCTTCCTCTCATATATGTCTTCATCTGGACTAGTTTCATTATCAGCAGGCTCTTGTCCCATGGTGAAGTGTAGGCTGCCTGCCACCCCGGGTCCCCATCCTCACACGCTGGTTATCCTAGTCAATATAAAAGAGCTCGTTAGCTCTGCCAACCAATATGGCCTTCATCGGCTCTCATTGCACTGTTTGGATTAGTGGTGCTGACAGATCATTCGCTAAAAATCACAGGGACCGAGGGAGGGAGAAGCCCCTTTGGAAAGTCAAGAATGTTTCAAAACAATGGGGAATAGATGTTGGACGTGCAAAAACAACCAGTATGTCGCTGGGCACAGAAACTGGGAATCTTTCTAAAGCGGGGAGCCCAGTCTTTACAGTCCCGTCTCCCTGGCCATACCATTCAACTGTCTCTCTCAATTCTGGCTTTGTCCTTTTCGTGGGGTCCTGAGAATGAGGGGGCATAGGCTTCCCCTACCCGTGGAATGCATGTTCGTCCACCCGTTCATCAGCGTTGCAGCAAAGATCTTTCTCGCTCCTGCTCCCACCTCTGCGATCAAAAACACTGGGCTTCTCCCCCTACAGATGCTTTAATTTTTATCTCGTTAAACTTCAGTTTTCACAAAAGAGGTGTGGCCTGCAAGAAACTTTGTTTCTCAGGCCTGAAATACAGAAAGAGCCTGGCTATTCTTGGAAGGAGTAAAGGGGAAAATAAAAGGAAGGAACTGAAAATGATATCTCCACACATTTTCCTACTATGTTCGTTTTATATTCATACAGAGGGTGCCAAAAAAATGTATACACATTCTAAGAAAGGAAAAAAACTATATTAAAATTGTAATACTCCATATATACTGATAACAAAAGTTGACTGCAAGTCATGCGTATATATTTTTTTGGCACCCCCGGTAGGTATTTTCTTTTATTTGATCTATAATAGGTCACACACTCAGAATGGACTCACTTATTGACTTAATTCTTGTTGTTTTTCAATTAGTTTCTTTCAGAAAGAATTTAGGGGGCAGAATAGTATAATCCAAAGGCTTTATCAGGAACTTTTGAGTATGTGGCCCCTAGAAATTCTGACTTGGGTTTACCTAATCGTAACTCTCAGGTAACAGGCACATTTAAGACCAAAGATGGTCTGACTTATTCAAGAAGCTAAAAGGCTTATAAGTGTCCTTCCTGAGGGCTCGCCGTGATGCCAGGCACTTATGGAATGAGACGTTTCACTACTGAATCATCATCACAGTAGCCCACGTGAGATAGAAATAATAAAGATGAGGAATAGAAAGCTTAGGCACTCAACATGTAGCTGGAATGGCCCACAACTGGGATGAAAACTTAATTTTTTAACCCAAAGTTCATCATCTGAAGCTCAGCATTACTGCTAGAGCCTATATCTGAGTTTTCCTGATTCACAGACAGAGGACTTTCCTCAGTGGCCCAGAGGCGACGAGTCTCTCTCAATATTTTTCAAATTGTGCTTCTGGGAGGGTTTCAGAAGAGTCACCTTACCACTCACTTGGGGTAGGATGCGAGCCAGACAGCCTCCTCTAAGTCCTCAGTTCCCACTTCTCTCAGACCTGCTCTGCTTTTTCATCTTTTAGACAAGGGCATGGTAAGCCAGCTTGCATTCGAAGAGGGATTTTGTGGTAAAAATATGTGAAGACCTCGAGCCTCGTGATCTCTAAGGGCACTTTCAGTGTGGCTTCTGATAGTCCCTTGGTTCTACCTAAAGACCCCCTGGGCCCGGGAAACTCTTCTTTAATCACACAGACCACCTTGTGGCACCAGGCCCAGCTTCTTCACTGCTTTCTCTTGCCTATGTCATTATACATTTTAACGGGGACTCATTTAGCATACCGACAATGATTGATTAAATGAATGGTCTCAACCTAATTTTGTAATGAATATAGGAATGCCTTGACTTTGGTTAGTCTGTTTTGTAGTTTTGTTTTTACTATTGTTGAAAGAAACAGGATCCTAATTTTTCGTGTGTGTTCTACGTATTATTTCTGACCCGTCATTGTGTGTGTACTAACAGAACATGGAGGTCTGTGGCCTGAGGTAATTGAGGTCAGTGGAAATGTTTCCAGTGGAGATAATACAAGAAATTAGATTCTGGGCCACAAGAAAGCTGGCCCAAACAAACTGTTTTTCTTCATGTACTATTTCCGTCCTTAGGATTTTCATTAGCTACTCTGCAGCATCTATTATCACCTCCTAAGTAGATGACTCACCAGTCTATATTCCTGAACCTGATCCTTTCCAAACTCTAGATCCACACACTGCTTTGAAATTGATTTCTCAATCTGTTGAAAGACCCTTGACCTGGTCAAAAATGAACATATGCTCTTTTCTTGCCCTCAATTAAGTACTTCTGCTAAGAATTCCCATTGTTTTCCTTCCCACCAGCTCCCCCTTTCCCCCTTTTTTGCAAGTCTGAATGATGGACCTCTAACCACATTAAGTCTTCACACCTAGGAGGATGCTTACTAGGCCAGGGTGGACCCTGAACACATGTTGAACAACTGCATTCTGTCTTCCAGGGATTTCAAAACAGGATGTGAGTAAGGCTGTACTGGCCACTATAATTTTAAGGTCCTGTGCAGTTAGGAACAGTCAGAAAACTAAATTCCTAGGGAAGCAGAAAATAAGGCTTTATAGTGGAAGCCAACCTTCCGCAGGAGAAGAGAGAAGCCAATGAAAAGAAAGAGTAGATTTCTTGTTGAGTACCTAGTTCCTGGCAAGCCCAGTACCACTTGCTGTCACTGGGGTCAGTGGAAGTTCTCTACATGTTTATAATTAATCATACTTTCCTTTGAATTTATTTAAGTGGGGTTTTGTCCCTGGCAACCAAATTATTCCCAGTTGAGGCATTTCTTTTCCTGGATTTTCTCGTAAAAATAATTACCACAAGAAGCAGATTACTGAGTGATTACTTTTGATTACTTTTTCCCAGCGATGGTACTACTTAGTGCTTTACTTTAATTAACTTCTCAATCTCAAAACACCCTGATGCAATACGGATTATACTCTTTGTACCAATGGGGGAATGAGCCTCAGAGACATCAAGCATCTTGCCCAAGTTCATTTAAAACTATGTCTGACTCCAGAATTAGGCAATTGGCCATCTCACTAAAATATCTCCTTATTTCTATTAATGCAACTTTTATCACTCAGGCTCAAAAGTTGCGTATTTTTAAAAATTACTCATTTTGCATCATTGACATAAAATGCATTTTCTGAATTCTCTCTTGGATTGAGAGAGCGCAGGCTCCCAATAGCCCTGTTTCACAGTGATGCAATGTCAGGCCTCTCTGTTTTCCATAAAGATCTCCATCAAATGTGTTCTATGAGTTGTTTGCTAGGGCATCATTCCAAAGCCCAGCTATAATTACATGGCTCTACTCCTTAGAATTCTTCAGTGGATTCCCCCATCCCTGCCAAGACCGGTAACACTTTTACACTGGCAGTTAATGCCTTCCCCAAATTGACTTTCCTACCTCATGCCTCATTCCTCTCGTGCATTTATCTTACCCTCTTACTATACAAAGCTCCTCATTATTTCTCCCAATAGTCATTGAACATTGCTGTTTCTGTGCTTTTGTTTCTCCAGTTCCCTCTACCCAAAAAGATCTTTCCTCTTCTTTTCCAGTTGGGATCCTATTCACTTTCTATGGTCCATTTCAAATACCCTCTCTTATAAAGTATTTCCTGATTTTTCAAGTTAAACGTCATCTCTCTCTCTCCATGAACACATAAAATATGTTTGTTATATGCTTCTAACGTAACTTCCTTTCCCTTTCTTCTAACACAGGCAGTTGTTATTGTTAATTTCACACACGGGGTGGAAAATACTTGGCATGTGTACGATTACTGCGCCCATGGCAAGCACTATGAGTTCACCAAAGGTTTCTTACCTCCGATCCCAGTTACTGCCTCTGAATCTCTCTTAACAAAACACTCAGGGGAGACACTACCAACTGACTGGAGTCATCATGCAAAATTGAACTTCCCTGGCATCCTAAATATAATAACTCCTACTACTCTTCGTATGTGGCAGTTGGCATTGAACTCAGCACAGCTGTGGAGAGACTTCCAGAGCCTTTGCTAAGGGCTGCCTATCTCCTTATTCTCCATTTCCTTAGGTCAGGGAACTGTATTAGGCTGGAAAGGAAAGGTGGCCAAATGCTCCAGAGCTCTGAGCACTTTCTCAGTAGCTCTGCTTTATAGAGATATGTTGTATTTTGCTGTGTATCATGCACACCTGCGTTTTTGCCCCAAACTTTCAGGGCAAACAAAAAATCTTTCATTTTAATTTTTTAATTCAAATTTTTATTTGTTTCCATTTAGGTACTTGTTTTTTGTATTATAAAGGAATTTTAGCATTTATTTTTTTTAACATATTATGGTACAAGAAATTTTATGTAACAAATTACAAAACACAAGAACAGGTAGATACAAGATACAAGAAATTTTATGTACCGATAACCAATTTACGATATCTACACATCATAGAAGACCAAGAACTCTTCGTTGTTGCAAGTTCATCCTAAATTGAACAAAATTGATTATCGTATTCCAGGGTATTATTTTGCATATGGATATCGTTATTGATTTCTAGAGTTACACTTTTAACTCATAACATAAATAAAAGAATTAAAAACATTTATATACGTACCGAATTAGTACTACCCAGGAATGTGCATCCTTAGTTTTCCCTCATAAATTTGGGCAAAAAAGTGAGCATTACACACAGCAAAATACAGTACATGTTATATCATTTAAAAAGGCAATAGTCTGTTTAAAAACCTGAAAATCAAAGCACACGTTTTAATGTGAGCATTGATTTCCAATCTGCAGACTATACGGCTTTTACTTTGATCTGACATTTATTGCCAATACAACAGGTAAGATTTTCTCTTCGGTGAGCAGATACTGGCCTGGATGCAATCTGTAGCCTTCTTTCAGGTCATAACGCGACATTCGAAGGAACGTTTTGTATGTCACTCTCTCATATCCACACACGTGTACGCATGACAGTGAGCACAGAAAGAATGAAAGAATGCAAGAAAGAATGAATGAAATTCAGGAAAAGACAATCCATTAATATGGGTTTTGAATCTTTAAATTTAGGACATAAAATAATTTCATTAGCATTTATTTATGTTGACAGTAATTTAAGTAATTATATATTTCAGGTGATTTTTTTTTTTTTTTTTTGGACAGAGCTTGCTTTATCACTGCTCTTAACTACTTTTTACATTGCAGTGTGTTCCCCCTTCTTTTTTATGTGGGACTTTTTTTTTTCTTCTGGTACAATGGAAATGTCAATTGCTTTTCTTTTTTCATCGTCTCAAGTAAATCTATTTGAAAGAACAAGATGATTAATGTCTATGGTATAGCGAGCATTCACTGCTTAAGTCATTTCATTTCCATTCTACAGTAAAGTGAGAAATCTTTAGTTATTTTGGAAAGGTGCATTGCCAACTGGGAGAATAATGTTCTGAGTAAATTTTAGTTTCTATCAGGGTTTGCTTTAAAATAGAAGGTGAGTGGGGTAGGAAGAGGAGAGGGAAGGAGAGTTGAAGAGAGACTTTTTTTTCTCCCTCCTTTTTCTTTTCTTTTCTTTTTTTTATTTTTGATTCTTTTTTTACATTTCCTGGTCTGGGCTCCATTCCAGCACTGTATTCACATCATTCAATAATTTATCACCTAACATAAATCAGATACGAGTCACAGTTAAGTGTGATTTGTTATATGTGTGGATTTCTGTTTATGGTATCTTTATTGAGGTTTTTAGCAATAAGATATAATATGTAATATCTACCTATTTAAAAGCTTCATGCTGTTTGATCACAAAAATGATTTGTGTCTTCCTCGTCTCAGTGGAGAGAATATTTTATACAAGTTTGACTCCCATGGAGTCCCCGTGGTGTCGTGTGCCTGGCGAGCTCCCTGCACTGCATTGAGGCATACGGTGTATGCTGTTTCTGTGCGATTAGAGATGCTCTGGCTGGTGGCTGATCAACAGCAGTTTACTTGTGGAAGGGATTAGTTTAACATAAACCCAGAATTTCTTCTATTCCACAACTTCCCCGCTGCTCCAACAGATGGCATACATGGTGATACCTTCTGAAGAAAACAGCCTGGTCAGTTTTGCTTTGTTTGTTTGTTTGTTTGTTTGTTTTTTTCTTAACATACTAGTTGTGATAGAGATAGCACCAATTTGGGTGTCAAATTACCAAAGTTCAAATACTGGTTCCCTCACAAATCATAACTTCAAGGGAGGTATAAAACTTTTTGCTCTGTGTTTTGCTTATCTGGAAGTGATGAGAATATATCTAATTTACAAGGTTGAGAGAATTAAATGTGATACTTGTACAGTGCCCTAGCGTAATGTCTGTCACAGAGTAGGAAAAACAAATGTTAGTATCCTGCTGTATATGGAGGTTAGGGAGGGAGGGGAAGATAGATAGATAGATAGATAGATAGATAGATAGATAGATAGATAGATAGATAGATAGATAGATAGATAGATAGACAGACAGATAGGGAGAGAGGAAACATGGGTGCAAAGATACTTTGTGGTTTCATTGAGGTTTTGTAAATCTACTTATGGGCTTCACTTGGTTGGACACTTCTCAGGAATTCCTTTTTTGCAACCACAACCTTGAGAAGTGTTTGTTTTCATGCAATGGTGTTAATGTTCACACCTGTGCATCAATATATGCCTACTAATTATAACAATAAATAACAATGAACCTTAGTTGGGGTTGGGGAGAGTAAAAACACTTAGTGGCGGTTTATATTAAAAAATGATTTAGGTTCTATAGCAGCACTGAAACTAGGGTGAGCTGAGGGAGGCACTCCCTTGAGATGCAGAATTTAAGAGGTACCGAGAAACTCAGTCATCAAGGCGAGTAATATTCTAATGCAATGTTGTCGTTTTTTTAAATTCAAAATTCACGTAAAAAAAATCGACCATGAACAAAATACCAAGTTTTTAATAAAGGGTCTAATGAAGGTGAGATTCAGGTGAAGAGAGGTGGGTCAGAAAAGGTTGGTATGAAATCCAGTGAAAGTTTGAAGTACACCAGCAGTTGGGATTTTCAGTGCTTGTTGGGACATTTCGGAGAAGCAGTTTGACAGACTTTACTCAATGAATGGCTATCAGGATAATGTGAGGCTTATAGCGATGGTCAATTTCATCGCATTGTGTTTTCAATAATGAGAATGTGTGGCCCCCTGGGTTTTCACGTCTGAGAAACCTTAACCAGGGGCCACAGTGGGAGAGGGCGACTCAATGACCATCAATTGTCAAGACCAATGTTGGCAAGTTTGCAGTGCAGTGTCAAATGTTCAGGCATTTTCACACTCAAGAAAAATACTACTTTATATTTTCAAAACAGTTTGATTGAAGGAAAAACACTAGAATAGCGTCTGCTCTATTTTCTGTGAATTTACAGTTATCAAACATTCTGTCCAAAAGAAAGAATTTTTCTCTTCTGGACGCAGTCTAGATCTGAGAAACTTGATAATTTTGTTTGCGTGTATTAGTAATTGTATAGATACATAGAAATCAATGTTTATGTTGTTAAATACTAGCAACTATAATTTCTGAGTACCTGCTGTGTACCAGGCACTGAACCAAGTATTTATCATCCTTATCTGCTTTAACGCTCAGATGAGCTCCATGAGATGGGTCCAGAGAAGTTGAGTTCAGGGTCACCCAGTCAGTCAATTAGTGAAAAGGGTAGGATTTGAACCTAGGTCCTTCTAATTCTGATATTCATGCCTAGTACCGTAAGGCAAGGCTTGAATCTTGAGCATCTCTACTTTTTGTTTGGAGGGAAATGAGGTCACAGAAAATGAAGTATCAGGAAGAAAAATGATATCAAACTCAGAAATGTGTACCTCCTTTGAAAAGCTTCCAGACATAGAAAAACCTTCTAAAACACAGTGGATGGAATATGACCCTCTCCAGTATGTCTCCTAATGAGGGCAACTGAGGGTGGGTGACATGATGGGAGTAAGACAAGGTAGGACCAAACCAGAGGCCTGAGTGAAAGCTGTTTGAAAGTTTCAGGGCATCCCCTGAGTCTCACCTGCCCTACCTGCATGAGGCTGGCTTTTGCTTCTGCATCACTTTGCAAACCTTAGGCAATCAGCAGGTATCACAGACTATTAGAAGGAAAGCTCTAGTTCTACAGACATCCCAAGCAGTGATCTGGCCCCTGATCATGGTACACTCTCTTTCCTCTCCAGTATTTATGGAACATAGTAGTCTGGGTAATCTAGTACTTCAGCTAATAAAAATAAAAAATAAAAATGTGCAGTAATAAAACTCATATGACACTTTATTAAATCCAATAAAACTCTGATTGCCAATTCAGAGGGCACCTCAGACCCTTGCAGTGGCTCCCTGTCGTTGTTATAAGGATCAGTGTTACTATGTGACAGCTGTTCAGGACTGCTGAGTCATCTGGAATTCTCAGAGATGGGATGCGAGACACACCATAACCCAGGATGTCATATCTGGATGAACCACCTATTATAGTGGTTTGGAAACTATATTTCAGAAAAATGACACTCTGGAGGTGGGAATGGATGTAGGAAACCGTCTCTCACCAACTATATCTCAAGGTCAATAAGAGAAGCTTCACTTTTATGGTGCTACATATTAGGTTCCTATATAAGGTTAGATTTGAAGGAAAAGTTTGACTGCTTAGAAAGGTGAGTTTAAATAACTCTTTAATCAAATCCTATTTCCTCGTCTTACCTTTATGAAAGCTGAGTCCCAGAGAAGTTAGGTGTCTTGCCGGCGTCCTTGCACTGGCTTAGTAACGAGACTAAAATGGGCACCTGGATCTTTTGACATCTGACTTCAGGTTCTCTCCCCACGTTAGCCTGTACTTGTCTGCATACCTGCCCCAAAGCATCTCAACTGCCTTGTCACTCATCTTCCTCACATCTTAGTTGTTTGTCATCTGTGGGGAATAGCAAAGCAATTGCTCTGATGTAGAAAAATATTTTGCAAGGTTATGTCAAGATATCAGCATTTATTTCCTCCCAGGACCTGTCACAATTTGAATCAGTCCCTCCAGAGGTAAAATGCAGGACATATTTCATCAGCTGTCAGGAGGCAGGGGTCCTCAGTGGGGGCGTGAAAACGACATTTTGCTTTATATTCCTCCTATAGAGGCAATAACAGTACGATCAAGGCTTGTGTTGCACATGATGGTAGTAAAATCTTTATAGCCCTCCATTTACTCACAGGCTGGTCTTTCTGAAGCCTTACAACACAAACCTACCCAAAATTAGCGATTAGAGAGAAAGTCGTGAATTTGAGCAACCGTGATTATCATCCAAAGAGACTAATTAATGTGTTTAATGAGCTTGAAGCAGGTAGAAGATTCATGAGAATTCTGTGCCACTGGGTCTGATAAAGGGTCTCTGGACACCAAATGAATTTGAATATGTTTATGAAGGAAGGGTGGAGGAGAAGGCGGTTGGTTAAGGAAGAAAGAATTGGTGGGAATAGAGTATGCAGGGTATTTGTGTGTTTTTTTAACCTTTTTGACACACACACACATACACACACACGCACACACACTCCCCACTTTGGGAAGTTGATAGAAGCTAGGCATAATCTCCTCCAGACGTATTTTCGTATGTGTCTTGAACTTGTTTGAGAAAGAAAGATTTTAGTTACCGGCTAACGTCTATCCATTGACTCATAGACAGGTATGAATCACAGCCTAAGAATCACTGATATAACAAAAGAGAAACCCAGGTGCGATTTGGTTTCTTTATGCCCTATAAACCCTTCTCTTCTATTAAGCTATTTTTGTTTTAGTGAGAAATCTCCAGACATTTTTACCACACCTTTCTTCCTATGTATTATTTTTCACTGCATCCTTTGGATTTTAACGGGCATTTTATAGAGTGGAAATGGGGCTATTTGAAAATGGGACTTTGGTTATCAAATCTCTTAATATGGTTTCTTTGGGTAAAAGGAATCCACCGATAATTCTGGAATAGTTTCAATCCATGTCGAGGCAGAGCTCCTCCTGAGCTTATAACGACAATCACGTTTACTAGGGCAATTTCCGTCTCCTCCTTCCACTTGCTAATCCTCAGAACGAGGCATAAAAGAATAAAGAAAGTGCCCCAAAGAAGGGCATCAGCAGGAAATATAGAAAACCAGAGGGCCAATGTAATCTCTAATGTACCTCCTAAATTACTCCGTTAACTGTGCCCAGTAAATGCCATTCACTCCTTCAGGGCTGTTAGAACTCTGAAACTAGAGTGAGTTGGAGCTTTGAGAAAGCTGCACTTGTTGGAGAAACCCTTATTCCTGAAAGCACAAATGAGCATCATTTCCTCCACCTTCCCTTGCCCTTGCTCTCAGCAATTTTTGGAAGGGAAGGCCAGAGCCATTAGAGAAAGCTGGGTAAATGTGCCTTAGCTTGCCAGCCTTGTTCAGAGGTGCAGCCTGTGTCTGCCTTGGAGCCCGTTGCCCTGGAGAGAAACAAGGGATTCAGGCAGGGTGGGCTATGTGCCTCTTTCTCAGATTTCAAAAGGATTGAATTTCTCAACATACAGTGAATAACATCAGGCCATCTTGGGTTTTTTGTTTGTTGGCTGGTTGGTTTGCTTTGGTTTTTAGCAGTTTGATTGACAAGAAGTCTTTCTTCTTGTTGAATCCATGTACATCCAGATAAAAATTATAATGATGACTCTAGGTTTATTGATCTCTATTTCTTGTGTTTGTTTGCTTGGCGCCTCATTTCTGTCCTTTCATTTTTTTCCTCATCTTTTTATATTTTACAGGAATGGTCCGGGGTAGCAATTGTGTCACTATGGTGTCCCTCCTTTTAACAACTGAGCACCCAGGCTGGGGCTTTTATTCTCTTACTTTGCAAAAGAGGATTGCCTAATGTTTGCGTTCCACTTGGCTTACTAAAAAAGGTTAAGCAAAAGGAGAGGACTTGGAGGAGAGGGTTTTCTATTCTCTAGCATAAACATTTGAAACAAAGTAGAAGCCATGTATTTGGGACTCTGAGACCCATGACAGGTGACATTTTAGTTGTCACTAATTAGGTTCCATTCACCAGGGACTGGTGTTTCCACAGTCCTTAAACATTTTCTCCATCCTCAGAAGGGGTGGGAAGGACGGAGGGAATCCTTTCGGGAAACCAATTTCTGATGCTGTTTGCCTGCAAAGAAATTATGCCTCTTGTAACAATTGAGCTATGCAATGTTTTGGTCTCCTGGAGCCCCTGCTGCTACCACACTCCAGGAAGCAAATATCTTTCTTCAGAGAGGAAATAAAACTCTATGCAAGGTGTCTCCAAGTGCATGCTGATTCTCCACTAGGGACAAAGATTATTGCCTGTTTTCTACCCACTTTTTGATCATAGTTAATCTACTTCTTTTAGGCTTGGGGGTAAGGGAAGAAAAGACAGAGCTTTAAAAATGGGTACTCACAGCAGGGAGATGTGCTAAAATAAGTATTACCTTGGATGGGATGATTTAGTGCTTCTAACCTTGGGGTGAGGCTGCCTCCCTAGTAATTAGTGAGGTGGCTGGTTTCATAAATGGTTGCCTCTGTGGGCATTCATTTCCCCTTCAAAAGCCATTCAGCCTTTGTACCTATACTCCCTGTATTAACTAGTCGTTTGCAAAGGAAAATGAAGAGGAAATAATAAAAACGGGGATGAAATTGACCCTTGATCGTAAATATGTTTTTCAAATTTCATGTAATAAGGCCAGAATTATTTGAAAAAAGTTGAGGTGACAGCAAGATAAATGGAATCTCTACTCGTATCTTTCCCACTTTCCCTTTAAACTGGAAGATGTTAATATGATGATTTGTACATACAGGATCTCCCCCCACTGGCCCAACATAAAACCGTAGAGTGGAGACTGGGCCGTCTATCATACATCTCCCTGTGGGCTGACCACAAGTGGTCCTAACAGTGAGTGGCCCTGGAGGCTACTTGATTGATCTTCTGTCGCTGGGACACGTGGACGACATTCTAGGTCCTTCGTGTTCCTTCAATATTTAGTTGAGTCAGGATACAGCTATGTAAAGTGCATTTTAGTTCATTTATATTCTTTCTCATATTGCATATGGATGATTTACTTAACCCCTCTAATCCCCATAAAAATTATGAATTTATTCCTTTTTAAGGATGAGGACAATAAGTTCAGTAAGAAATTACATACTTTGCCCAAGGTCCGTAGTTGATAAGTGGCAGAGTGGGGACACAACAGAGACAGTATGGCTCCAAGTTCATGCACCTGAACAGTGTGATATACTGCCTCTTGCTACTGAATGAGTTAATACGTGTAAAGGACTTAGAACAGCACCTGGAATGTAGTATGTGTTATATTAATTGTGTAAAATTAATTTGCTCATATAATTGCAGCTTCGTGTTCTTCTTCTTGTTCTTTTTCTCCTCCCCCTCCTCCTCCTTTCCAACTCCTCCCCCATCATACTCCTCCTTCTACTTCTTCCCCTTCTTCTTTTGTTTCTCTTCTACCTCCTGCTCCTTCACTTTATAATAATGATTACTGTATTTTAATAATGTGGTGCTAGTTCTGACAATTAAGTTCGCAAACTCATCCTGGAAAAAAGTGCTACACACCTCCTTGCTGAATATCACTATGGTCACCTTCGAAGTCCTCCCCTTGGGAAGCTATGAATTGATGCCAGTGCCTAGTCCACCTTTCAAAGCAATTGTGGAACTCTTTTTCTGGAATGGCTTTCAGAGCTGTCGTCGTGTTTCCCTTGGTATCCTGAATGTCATCCAAATGTCTTCCTTTCAATATTTTCTTTATCTTCAAGTAAAGAAAGAAGTCATTGGGGGCCAGATCAGGTGAGTAGGGAGGGTGTTCCAATACAGTTATTTATTTACTGGCTAAAAACTCCCTCACACACAGTGCCTTGTGAGCTAGTGCATTGTCGTGATTCAAGAACCATGAATTGTTGGCAAAAAGTTCAGGTCATCTAACTTTTTCACTTAGCCTTTTCAGCACTCCCAAATAGTAAACTTGGTTAACTGTTTGTCCAGTTGGTGCAAATTCATAATGAATAATCCTTCTGATATCAAAAAAGTTTAGCAACATTGTTGCATCAAATTTGCAAACTTAATTGTCAAAACTTCGTATACCAGATGCCAATGTCCATTGATAAGTTGCTGCATTTAGTAACTTCTTTGTGACATTTACTCAGAAATTACTAAGAGGTTCCCATTAATTATTCAAAATTGCATGTGTATCTCGTGTATTTGGTGATTTGTACATCAGAGATGTTCATGACTTTTTAAAATTCAGTATCCTTGTGTAAGGAGCTTACAAAACCAAAAGAGGATAATTTACTTATGTCTCAAACATGACTACAGGTTATTTTCCTTTTTACCAATAAATCATCTAAGATGTACCTATTAGACTTGTTGTGAATGAGACTGGTTTTATCACATGATATTTCTATGTTCAGCATTTTAAATTGGAACAAAGGAGGTGATGGATTGGGAAAGCTTGATTGGTTATCTCCAGGATTAGAAGATTATCCAGCGCAATTTATTTCTCCTCGTATCTGACTACCTCTCCCTGACTTCTTACCAGAGTCAGGCTCTCTTCCTCAATGCCCCCTCCACTCCCTATTTGTCCCACGTCACTTCCAATACCCATGTTATTTTCTGTGAAACAACAAAACATGTCTGTCCTCTCCAAATCCCTCCCAGTTTAACTAGACTTGCTCCTAGGAGTTTTTTTTCTTTCTAATCACTGTTCATGTAGTGGTCTACTGTGTCTCTAACACTGTGCTGATTTCTTTACATACATTGGCTCAGTCAAGCCTCACAATAGTTTTATGAGCTAGTCATTATTATTTTCATACCCATAAGGAACTGATGTCTTTTTTATTTCTAATCAGTTAGTTGGTCTTTCATATATTCCACAGACATTTGTTGAGCACCTGCTTATGTTGGACTCAGTTTGGGATGTGTGTGTTCTAAAAATACAACAGTGGACAAAATAGCCCGTGTTTCTACTCCTGGGGAAGGTGGTGAAGGACATGATGCCATCATGCAGATGAATATGTTATGGAAACTTTGGTAAGAGAAGTGGATGGAAACTATAGGGAGCTATAGGAAAATGGTGTTTGCAACTAGGTAGCCAGTTTCAGATCCTAGTAGCTAATTGTGTGATTTTGGCTCTGTTATGTACTAATTTGAGTAATTGTTACACTATGGTCTCTACAACAAATGAACTGACAGAAATGAATAGATCAGAATAGAATGTGTAGATGTAAATGGAATTGGGGAGACAGAATATCATTCATTCAACTGCACACGTGTATTGAACACAGATTAACACAGTGCCAATTGCTGGTGGCACATAGCTGAAGAAAACCCAGTCCCTACCCCTACCTGTTAGTTTAACAGTATAAAATAAATATGTAACCAACTAGCTGTCCTTTATTACTTTATAAAAGAGAGGCATTTTGATGTGTGGTTTTATGATTGATTCAGACTTAATGATTGAAGTTTGCCTCACACTAAGTCCACCTTTCCATTGAAAATGGGACCAGTGTATTGTTCTCAAAAACCATATAATCTCTTGAGACATTTTAGAGAAAATAAAATAAATTGGATTCTCCTAGCCTATGTGCTCCAAAAAGGCACGTGCTATGCCTTTTATTTATGCATAGTAGGTGTCCAGTAGCTTTTAAATAAATGATATTTACACAAATGAATTAATGAATAAAGATGTACTAGAATTTATGTCTTCTCTGGTAGTGCCATGCAATTCAGTTCGGTTTAATTTAGTCCAATAAATATTGATTTGCAGCATGTACTGAGTTTAATACCACAGATATCAAGATGAATAAGAAACCATCAGTTTCTTTCAAGAAGTTTAGTCTGAGGCAGGGGCACCAATTGTAAGTAGGACCTTCGAGACTATGTTATGTCCTGTAGCTGATATCAGAGACCAAATCTCTTTGCCTTATTTAAGAAAGAGTCTTTGCATCAGGATAAGGATCCTCTAAGTCAGAAAATCAGTGAAGACCCAGGACTGTGAAGTGAAAGAGACAATCTTTTTCCCTGAAGTGGACTATATTATTCAAAATTTTTGCCTTCTCTTTCTTCTGGGCCCTTTCTTTCCAGGTTGTTAAACTATTCCTTATTAGGTTCCTCTCCATGGAAGAAATATACTTACCACACTGATGACATCAAGCATGGCCATATGACTTGCCAGTGGGATATAAGTGGAAAGAACTTGTGTCACCTCTGATCAGAAGCTTTAAAGACCATTGCATGGTTCAGCTATCTCTTTTTTTTTTTTTCAGTCTGCCATGAGGATGGCGTGTCTAACATATAGGTCGTTCATTCTGTCTGTATTCCAGAGTGAAGAGGATTAGAGCAGAGCTGCCGCCAACCTGCACAAATATGTACAGTGAATGAGAATCAAACCATTACTGTTGTAGAAACAGATATATTATTAGGGTTGTTTATTACTGCACATGCCTAGCCGAAGATAACTGATATATTTCCCATGAGCAGAGAGAGAATGTCCCCACCTACTTTTCCCGTTAATGACGTCTAATCACGTTTGTCTGTTCCAATAAGTCTGGATGAGTGAATAAGAGGGTTGGGGTACGGATGTACACTATGTTCCTTTGGTTACTCTGCACTGTAATATCATACCTTTGACCAAGTCCCTTGTACTTGGTGAGCTGGTCATATACTACCCAGAAATATAAAATAGAGGCAGCAAATCCTGGTAAAGGTAAAAGCTAGTGAGAGTAGGGGGTGTTTATGAAGACACATCCCAAAATGATTTTTTATAATCCTGCAAAGGCAATTTTGAGAGTTCTGAAATTGCCACATAAAATTGAAAAAAAAAAAAAAAAAGAAAATCTTATCTGCTAAGTTTCCCCATCAGTTGTCATGGAAACCATCACAAATTTTGTATAATGCTGAGGCAATTAAATGTTAACCTGGGTATTAGTAGAGAGAAACGGCTATGTTGCAGGTAGAAGAGCTTTTTATGGTTCAGAGAAATAGAGTCCCAATCAGTCATGAATTCAACTTTTCTCATAAATCTTTGCAGCTACCATTGTCATCAAAAGCATGTGCTGAAATTTAGAAACCTGACACGCTTCTTTGAATATTCTCTCTTGCTCATCCCAATGATGAGCAGTTTTCACGGGAACAATTATCCTGATGCACATATTTATAATATGACTGCAGAATATAACTTTATCGAATCCCTTGAGGGAGAACACTGAGGGAAAAAGCCAAAATATGTAAGTAAGAGCACACATAGGGGATAGCAAATATATAGCTCTAGAAGGTGATAAAGAGATTGATTCAGTCAGTCTAGGAGAAATCAGCTGTTATCACATACAGATCACATCACAATTTTTTTAAAAAAGTATCTTACTCAAATGCTTATATAAAGCTCTTTCTCACTGCCATGACTTTGCATGTGCTGTCCCTATTAGGCGTAATTTCTGGCCACTTCTTGACAATTTGCTGTACTCCTACTTTGCTATCACTTGTTGAGTTAATCACATCTGCCTTGCTGTTTCTATATTAGATTGGCTGTATCATTATGGTATTTGAGGCAGAATTTTAGGTGTGTGTGTGTGTGTGTGTGTGTGTGTGTGTGTGTGTGAGAGAGAGAGAGAGAGAGAGAGAGAGAGAGAGAGAGAGAGAGAGAGAGAGGCCTACTATAACATAGTGCAAACCTGATGCATTGAAGTTCATGTTAAATGAATGATGAATGACTGAATTGCATGTAACTGAGATTGTATTAAGCTTTTCTCAACTTTATAATATTGAACAAGTCTTTGAGTCTCCTTTTCTGTCAAATGAAGATATGCCTGCAACATTGACCTATCCATTTAATATTAAATTAACTGAGAGAGGATTCAAGTTAAACGTGGTAGACTGAACATATACATTTCTATCGACTCTCTCTCCATATCCCCAGGAAAAGTACAATAATTATATAAATGCCAGTAAAGGCATAAGAAAAAGATAGAAATGCATAAATATGAAAAGAAGACAAGGGATAGTAGTAGCTGAGAATGGGAGACACAAAGCATGTGGACAAATGGAAGCTGACCGCAGGTCAGAGACAATTGAAACTCGAGTCTCTGCAGAGTTACTTGCAAAGAAATTTGTAAAGACTTAGGAATTGGCACCATAAGCTAACCTCTGAAGATGAAGGTCAAGCATGAGATGAACACAGGAGGATTGGATGAAAACTTGTCCGAGGAGAAATTATTTTTAATGTAATCTAAAATATGTTTATTACTAAGTAACACATATTAATTTCTTTTTTCCCTTTTATAATGTATTTATTTTTAAATTTTTAAAATTACAGTTGACATTCAATATTGTTTTATATTAATTTCAGGTGTATAGCATAGTGGTTAGACATGTATAATTTAAGAAGTGATCCCCCTGGTAAGTCTCGTACCCACCTGACATCATTACAATATTATTACAATTATTGCAATATTATTGATGATATTCCTTGTGCTGTACTTTGCATCCCCATGACTATTTTGTAACTACGGATTTGTCCTTCTTAATCCCTTTATCTTTTTCACCCATCCCCCCAACCTCCTTCCATTTGGCAACCATCAGTTTGTTCCCTGTATCTATGAGTTTGTTTCTGAGGAGCAGTTAGACCCCTAGGTCCCTTCCCCACCCTTTTGCACACAAAGGCTACATTTTTCTCTGCTATCAGAAGACTGAAGGTTTGCTCCTCGGAGAAATTGTACCAGAAAAGTTTCATACACGAGCACCAGGCACAAGCACAGCAAAAGGCAAGGTGAGGATGTGTAAGGAAAATCAAAGGAAGTCAATATCAGGAAACCTCCATAGCTGCAGCTTTCCCCATTCTTTCTCCCCACTTGGCAGTCTGGCATTTACTTCTCAAGAGGATGATCTGAGTATTCCTCTCTGAGAACAGTAACTACCCAAAAATAAATACCATGATACACGAGAATGTGAATATCTTACAAGAGAATAGCCAGGAAAGTCTAAAAGAGGAAAGATAGACAAAAAGCAATCACATGGGTAAAAGAAACCCAAAGAAAATGAGAGACAGTGTGAACAGAGGGAAATGCCAAGGTAAAGTCTGCAACATTTTCAGAGAGAGGAAAACTTATTGCATTTATGAAACAATAACATGATGCTATAAAACAAAACATTCAAAGAATAAAAAAAGAAGTTTTGGAAATTAGAAAAATGTGCTAGAAATACAAAAGTTCATTACACTTAGAAAGCCAGTTGACGATATCTCAAGAAAAGATAACCCAAAGGGGAAAAAAAAAAAAGAAAGAAAAGAAAAAGAAAATAAGGGAAAACATAAGAAAATTAGAGGACTTGTTCAGAAGGTTACTTCTGGAGGATAGATGTTCCAGAAAGACAAAGCAGAAAACAATCGAAGATCGTTATCAAAGATTTAACAAATACAATTTCCCAGAACTCAAGGACATGAGTTGCCATATGTGAAGGACTCACTAAATAGGTATAATTTTTAATAATCTCATCATTGTGAAATTTTAAACAGAGGAAAAGAGGGGAGTCTAAATGCTTCCAGAAGAAAAAACAGGTTACATATCAAGAATATAGAATCTGAATGGCGTGGACTTCCCACCACTAGTACTGGAAACTAGAAGACAATAGAAGAAGGTGTTCAAAATCTTGAGGGAAGTTATAGTCTCCAATTCTATACTCAGTAAATTATGAAAATTGTTATTGACAGACTAATGTTCCCCCAAAGATGTCCATGTCCTAATTCCCCAAACCTATGAATATGTTACTTTCCATAGCAATAGGGATTTTGCAGCTGTATTTAAAGATCTTCAGATGGAGAGATAATCCTGGGTTATCAGGGTGAGCCTAATATAATCACAACATCCTAACAAGAGACAAGCCTGAGGATCAGAGTCAGATAAGGAGATTTAAACACAGAAGGAAAGAAAAATTTGAGTAATGTCATTGCTAGAAGGGGGCCTTGAGAGAAGAAATGCAGGCCGCTCTTAGACAAGGGAATGGATTCTCCCCTAGAGTCTCACCTATTTTAGAATTCTGATCTCCAGAACTGTAAGATGACAAATTTGTGTTGTTTTTAAGTTTGTGGCAATTTGCTACAGAAGCAATTGGAAACTCATACAAAGATAAAGACACCTTTGAGAGAAGCTATTTAGAGCCTACAGTTCTGCAGCTGCCTAAATATGAATCAGTTATGAAGACAAACACAATGTTGGCTTTCGAAGCCAATTCCCAAACGTGCTCCCCTGCTCTCTTTCTTAGGAAACTACTGGAGAGGTGCTCCTCCAAACTGAGGGTGGAAGCCATGGATACATGGAATTTGGGCAAAGGGAGCCCCCACATAGTAGAGAAATTTTAAAGGATGGGATATATAATTATAAAATCAATTAAGGCTAACCATAAACAGTGTTTACGTAGTCATAATAATATAAGTACTAAATATTGCCAGACAAAATTTGTGATAAATGATGTTGGGACTGGACGTAGTGAAGAATAATTAAAAAAAAAAAAAAAAAAGATGTCTTGATCTTCCAAGCAAAGAAGTCCACTTAAAATGTTAAATATTACAAAGATCAGATAAGAGCATTCATAAGAAATATATAAGCAAGCTATCTATAAACATGGGGGTAAATAACAGACGTCTTAGCTAAAAAAGAAGAATATGCTTGCCTTTGGGGCTGGAAGTCAGAAATAGGAAGGATTTGACACTTTGAAACTCTGTTTATAGATTACGTAAGTCTAGAAATAAACAAAAAGAAATAGAATGAGAACAAGATAGGAAAGGAGAAAAACTTTTGTTCGCTGGTGTTCATTCCTCTTTTTTCAATAATTCTACTTTTCCTTGAAATTAATTTTTCCATTGGACTTCTCGCATCATAATGTTAAACGTCTGTTTATGGGACTGTTTCCTGCACTTGTCCCTGAGCTCTGCTTTCACAGTGCTCCTGCAGTGACATGCAGCTGGCACATGACCTACTTGCGCTGAGTTCTGGGTCTCATTCATCATTTTATCCCAGAACTTAGTCAAAACACTGGCATACAATAGATAGTGGCTTGGTAAATGAAATTCTGGCTGAAAAATGGATGAATGCATAATCATTATTATGATTTTATGAGCATCATAAATCACAGATTAATATGAGAAAGAAGATACCTTTAAAGATTTTCATGAAAAGTGGGTGTTTGAAATATTCTTGGGAAGAGATTCATATGCACACACATTGGTTCACCTTCAAAACTTCAAAGTTCGTTATATAATTATGCACACTTTTTGCAGTGTCCCTTCCTACTGTCTTGAGTAGGTTGATTCCACCCCTGAGACATCGTATGACATCATATGCACCTCACTTCCAGCTCTCTGGAGTTGACTTCCCTGTGTCCAATTGTGATGCGAGATCTGACAATTAAGTTCATGAACTTGTTGCAATGATGTTGCTCACCTTTTTTGATATCAGAGGGATTATTCATTATGAATTTGTACCCACTAGACAAACAGGTAACCAAGTTTACTGTTTGGAAGTGCTGAAAAGGCTGTGTGAAAAAGTTTGATGACCTGAACTTTTTGCCAACAATTCATGGCTCATCACAACAATGCACCAGCTCACAGGGCACTGTCTGTGAGGGAGTTTTTAGCCAGTAAACAAATAACTGTATTGGAACACCCTCTCTACTCACCTGATCTGGCCCCCCAATGACTTCTTTCTTTACCCAAAGATAAAGGAAGTATTGAAATGAAGACATTTTGATGACATTCAGGACATCAAGGGTAATTCCAGAAAAAGAGTTCCAAAATTGCTTTGAATGGTGGACTTGGTGCTGGTGTGAGTGCATAGCTTCCCAAGGGGAGTACTTCGAAGGTGATCTTAGTGATATTCTGCCATGAGGTATGCAGCACTTTTTCTAGGATGAGTTCATGAACTTAATTGTATATTCCTCACAACAATTGCCAAGTAGTAGTGATATGAAACTATGTGATTATTACAATTATTTCAGTCTATTACAGCAATCATATAATAATTTTAATATAATTTCTATTTCTCCCATACCCCAATGGTTAGTCTTACCAAATCATTGGATGCGAAAGCAGAGTAAAAGGCATCCTGGACTTGGATTTGAAAGCCTAGATGGAAATCCCATCTTTATAAATCTTGATTAACTTCTGCGAATGTATTTGTCAATGAGTGTTGCGGTAATTCTATGTAATAATTCCCAAACACAATGGCTTACAACAGCAAATATTTAATTTTCTGAGTAGCAGGATGTCTAGTGTTCTGATGGGTTCACCAAAAATTGGCCAGACTTAACATCACGTAGTGGTTGGGTTTAGGTATATTCCAAATATCTATTCATTGTATTTGGACTTTCAGCTGCTGGACATGTTCCTCTCATGGTGATGGCTGAATCAGAAGAGCTAAGCCAACTCCTGCAAGAACATTTAAGTCCTCTGGTTGTGTTTCAGTCTCTAACCTTTCGTTAATCAAAGCACATAGTCAAATACAACATCAACGAGGTATACATCAGTCAGGGTTCAGTTAGAAAAACAATGAGCTATTATAAGTATAACAGCAATAAGAGTTTTATTATAGTAAATCGATTGTATACCAACGTGGAAAGAGCTGGTCAAGTAACGTCTGGTAAAGGGGTGAAGGGGAATCGGAAGAAGCCAGGGTGGGGTGGGGAGAGGTTACACTAATGAATCTGCCCTGGTTTGTGCTATCAAGAAGCTGGTGCTGAAGCGAGGTGGAAAAGCCTGGTATGTATGTACCTATAATCAAAGGTAGAAACTATTGTCTTGAAGATAAAATGGTATGGATTTTCAGGGAACATATAGGGTATTCCAAGCAACTGGCTTCAGAAAAACTTTCTAGTTCAAACTTACTTGAGAGAGAAAGAAGGGGGAGGTAATAGAGGGCTGGTATTTTATTCTGAGGTCAGTGGAGACCGTGCAGGACTAATATCTTTTGTCCTCCATTTTCCTAGAATCCTTAGTAAAACCAGGGTCATGGTGTTTTAAGGAGAATAATCATGAATGCAAACAATTTTCTGGCAAAGGAGTGAAACAGAAGTGTTTTCTGGTGGGCTTCTTAGCCAATTTAAGTACTATGAAGTCATGAATTTATTTGGGGAATTTCTGATCAAGTTATTATGTTTTTTAATCAAGGCAAAAGATTTGGATTCAGTTACTGATTGATAAACATTCCAGGAATACTCATTTCTAACACTTCCCTCCTACTTTTTTATTTATTTTTATCTGATAGAAAGTTTCAGCAATAATGATCCTGCTTTACTTAAAAGATAAACCTCAACAAAGCATTAGTTTTACAGACTTATTTTTTATGACTTAGAAACCTTTTACTTTCCTAAAGGAACTACAATGACCAGTCTTCCTAGCTGAACTGCCACTGTTTAGGACAGATTTGGTGATGATCTCTGCGGGAAAGTGCTGAGGAATGAAGGAAGAACGAGAAGGAAAATGTGTCCAATTCACAAATAATAAAATACGGTCCAAAGGCTGTTAAAACACATGCCTTGTGATTTAGGAGTTCCGGAAGGTATGAAAAGCAGCGGGGGTGGGAGATGAGGGTAAGGGGGATCAAATATATGGTGATGGAAGGAGAACTGACTCTGGGTGGTGAACACACAACGTAATTTATAGATGATGTGATACAGAATTGCACACCTGAAATCTATGTAATTTTACTAACAATTGTCACCCCAATAAATTAAAAAAAAAAAAAAAGCAGCGGCATCAGGTGACTTTCTTGGCTGTGACAATCTATGAAAAATCTATGGATAATCACATCAGGTCACTAGGCTTGCTTACCATTGCTAGTGGCATTTTGTATTGAGGTAGTAATAGCCTCATGGGCATATTTATAAGCCTCCATATTGATGTGCCTGATTCATAGCCAAACACTTGAGCCGTTAGATCCCAGACCGATTTCATTTTGATTTTCTAGCCCTATCATTTTTAATGACATAGAATTTTTAAAGCACTAATGTGAATTCCACTTTTACATTCACAAGAAGTATTTTTAGCTTGATCATGCCAAAAGAAATTGGTTTAATAATTTGATTGCTTTGTTCACTGCAATAGTCATTTTAAAACATTTAATATTAAACTGAAAAGTCAAAAATGTTTTAAAACATCTATGAGACAATTATATGAAGCTCACGGGCTTAAATATTAAAGTAACATTGACAAGTTCGGAGGAATGGAAGATGATTCAGATGTCTTAACTGATTTTCAAATGAGGGCTTGACTCTGAGTTTCTTATTTTATCTTTTAAAATGATATGTGGGAAATTTTTGACTTTGTTAAAACCAGCATATGAATACGGAAGCCGGGCTATTGTAGGCTTGGGGGGGCCACATCAGGCAAAGAGGCTTCAATCCCGTCTTGGCTGCAAACACCCTGCCTTCAAGGCAGTGCACAGCTAATGAATGACTCGCGATTCCAAGCAAGTTTGCTATTCCAGACCCACACATTCTGAGCGGCATCAGCTTTGAAATTCAAATGCCAGATAATTTGGAAATCACTTTTGAGGAGGAAAATATGTTATGATGTATTTTCCCTTGTCAGAGTGGATTGATGACAAAGCCTTTGCATAATTACTAGTTAGAAAAGGCAGTGAGCAGACAGTCCCTTATCTGTCTGAAATAAATTGATGAGCTTGGTCTGCTTCGGATGTGGGTTCACAAAATTTCAGAGAGTGTGTTTGCCAGGAACCCTAAAACCTCAGCGGGGCACCACCTCTTTAGAGGCAGGAGAGTATCCTAGTCCTTATCTGCTTTAATCCTTTGATTTGTTGATCTGTAAAATGATAAGAGTAACATCTGTCTACCTTAGAGAGTTGTGGTGCAGATTAAATAAAATACGCAAAATTTCTATCAAATGCTTGGAACGTCTTAGACACCGTGTTTCCCCGAAAATAAGACCTAGCTGGACCATCAGCTCTAATAAGACTTTTATTATTATTATTATTAGTAGTAGTAGTAGTAGTAGTAGTAGTAGTAGTAGTAGTAGTAGTAGTTTCAGGTGTACAAAACAATATAATAGTTAAGACGTTTATCATTTATATCACTCACAAAGTGATAACCCCCTCCCCCATCTACTACCGCTCTGATATCGCATACAGCCATTACATTTCCACTGTCTCTATTCCTAATACACAAGAAGTGTATATATATAAGTGTCCATTGGATACCATACAAAATTTTTACAACATTATTGATTACATTCCCCAAACTGACTTTCGTATCCCCGTGGCCATCTTGTGGTTACTGACTGTGCTTTCTAATCCCCTCACCTTCCCCCTTATCCTCTCCCCCCACCATCTAGCAACCCTCAGTTTTTTCTCTGTCTCTGGGACTGTTTCTAATTAGTTCGTTCATTTATTCTTGTCTTTAGATTCCACATATAAGTGAGATCATATGGTATTTGTCTTTCTCCATTTGACTTATTTCACTTAGCATAATGTTCTCCAGGTCCATCCATATTGTTGCAAATGGTAAGATTTCTTTCTTCTTTATGGCTGCGTAATACTCCATTGTATAAATGTACCACAGTTTCTTAATCCAGTCATCTACCGATGGGCATTTCGGTTGTTTCCATGTCTTAGCTATTGTGTATAGTGCTGCAATAAACATAGGAGTGCATAAATTTTTTCGAATTAGAGTTTTGGATTTCTCCGGAGATACCTAGGAGTGGAATTACTGGATCATAGGGTAGTTCCATTTTCAGATTTTTGAGATACCTCCATACTGTTTTCCATAGTGGCTGCACCAATCTGCAATCCCACCAACAGTGCACAAGGGTTTCCTTTTCTCCACATCCGCGCCAGCACTTGTTGTTTGTTGATTTATTGATGATAGTCATTTTGACTGGGGTGAGGTGGTATCTCATTGTGGTTTTTATTTGCATTTCTCTAATGGTTAGTGAGTTTGAGCATTTCTTCATATGTCTGTTTGCCATCTGTATGTCCTTTTTAGAAAAATGTCTCTTCAAGTCCTCTGCCCATTTTTTAATTGGGTCATTCATTTTTTTTGGAGTTGAGTTGAGTGAGTTTTTTATAGATTTGTGATATTAATTCCTTATCAGATATATCATTGGCAAATATCTTTTCCCATCCAGCAGGATCCCTTTTTGTTTTATTGATGGTTTCCTTTGCTGTGAAGAAACTTTTTAGTTTGATATAATCCCACATGTTTATTTTTTCTCTTACTTCCCTCGCTCGAGGGTATATATCAGTAAAAATCTTACTCCGGGTAATGTCTGTGAAGTTTCTTCCTATCTTTTTCTTCTGGGAGTTTTATGCTTTCAGATCTTACATTTAAGTCTTTAATCTATTTTGAATTTATTCTTGTGTACGGTGTAAGGAGGTGGTCCAGCTTCATTTTTTTACATGTGTCTGTCCAGGTTTCCCAGCAACATTTATTGAATAGACTGTCTTTACCCACCCGTAAATTCTTGCTTCCATTGTCATAGATTAAATGATACGGATTTATTTGTAGGTTCTCTATTCTGTTCCATTGATTTATGTGTCTATTTTTATGCCAGTACCATGTTGTTTTGAATACCGTAGCCTTGTAGTATTATTTGATGTCAGGTATCGTGATACCTCCCACTTTGTTCTTATTTCTCAAGATTGCTGAGGCTATCTGGGGTTTTTTATGGTTCCATATAAATTTTAGGATTATATGTTCTATTTCTGTGAAAAATGTCCTTGGTAGTTTGATAGGAATTGCGTTGAAAATGTATATTGCCTTAGGCAGTATGGACATTTTAACTATATTAATTCTTCCTATCCATGAACATGGTATGTGTTTCCATCTATTTGTATCTTCTTTAATTTCTCTCTTCAGTGTCTTCTAATTTTCTGAGTACAAATCTTTTACTTCTTTGGTTAAATTTATTCCTAGGTATTTTATAGTCTTTGGAGCAATTGTAAATGGGATTGTTTTCTTAGTTTCTCCTGAAATTTTATTATTGGTATATACAAAGTGCAACTGATTTCTGAACATTAATTTTGTATCCTGCTACTTTACTAAATTCATTTTTCAATTCTAATAGTTTTTAGGTGGAGTCTTTAGGGTTCTCTATATGTAGTACCATGCCATCTGCATATAATGACAATTTACTTCCTCCTTACTAATTTGGATGCCTTTTTTTCCTTCTTCTTGTCTGATTGCTGTGGCTAGAACTTCCAGAACTGTGTTGAATCGAAGTGGAGAAAGTGGGCAAACTTGCCTTGTTCCTGATCTTAAGGGGGATGGTTTTAGCATTTCCCCATTGATTATAATGTTAGCTGTGGGGTTTAACATATATGGCCTTTATTATATTGAGATATAGTCCCTCTTTTCTCACATTCTTAAGAGTTTTTATCATAAATGGCTGCTGGATTTTGTCAAATGCTTTTTCTGCATCTATTGATATGATCATATGATTTTTATTTTTCATTTTGTTAATATGGTGTATCAAATTACTGATTTGCAGATGTTTAACCACCCTTGTATACCAGGAATGAATCCCACTTGGTTATGGTATATGATCTTTTTAATGTATTGCTGAATTCTGTTCGCTAATATTTTGTTGAGGATTTTTGCATCTATGCTTATTAGGGATACTGGGCTGTAGTTTTCTTTATTTGTAATGTCTTTGTCTGATTTGGGGATTAGGGTGATAGTGGCCTCGTAAAAAGTGTTCAGAAGCCTTCCCTCCTTCTGGATTTTTTTGGATTAGTTTTAGAAGAATAGGTGATAATTCTTTTTTGAATGTTTTGTAAAATTCACCTGTAAATCCATCTGGTCCGGGGCTTTTGTTTGTTGGGAGATTGTTGATTACTGATTCAATTTCCCTGGTGGTAATCAGTCTATTCAGGTTTTCTGTTTCTTCTTGAGTTAGCCTTGGAAGATTGTATGCCTCTAGAAAATTGTCCATTTCTTCCAGATTGTCAAATTTGTTGGCATATAGTTGCTCATAGTAATTTCTTAAAATTTTTTGTATTTCTATGGTGTTTGTTGTCACTTCTCCTCTTTCATTTCTGATTTTATTAATTTGGGTCCTCTCTCTTTTTTTCTGATGGGTCTGGCTAAAGGTTTGTCGATTTTGCTTATCTTCTCGAAAAACCAGCTCTTGGATTAATTGATCTTTTGTATTTTTTTTTGTTCGTTTTTTGATCTCTATTTCATTTACTTCCACTCTGATGTTTATTATCTCCTTCCTTGTACTCTCTTTGGGCTTATCTTGCTGTTCTTTTTCCAGATCCCTTAAGGGTAAGGATAAACTGTTGACTTGTGATTTTTCTTGTTTCATTAGGTAGGCCTGCAATGCTATGAATTTCCCTCTTAGGACTGTTTTCACAGCATCCCATAGATTTTGGATCATCGTGTTTTCATTTTCGTTTGTCTCGAGATATCTTTTGATTTCTTCCTTGATCTCATGATTGACCCATTCATTATTTAATAACATGTTATTCAGCCTTCATGTATTTGTGTGTCTTCAGTTTTTTTCCTGTAGTTGATTTCTAACTTCATAGCACTGTGGTCAGAGAAGACAATTGGTATGATTTCAATTTTCTTAAATTTATTGAGACTTGTTTTGTGACCGAACATGTGGTCTATCTTGGAAAATATTCCATGTGCGCTTGAGAAGAACATGTATTCTGCAGCTTTGAGATGAAGTGCTCTGAAAATATCAATTCAATCCAATGTGTCATTTAAGGCCACTGTTCCCATATTTATTTTCCATCTGTAAGACCTGTCCTTTGTTGTCAGAGAAGTGTTGAAGTCCCCTACTATGATAGTGTTACTGTTGATCTCTGTCTTTATGTCAGTCAATAACTGTTTTATATATTTAGGTGCTCCTATGTTGGGTGCATAGATGTTTACTAGGGTTATGTCCTCTTGTCAGATCGATCCCTTTATTATTATGTAGTGCCCATCTATGCCTTTTAATATATTTTTCATTTTAAAGTCTATTTTATCAGATATGATTATTGCCACTCCAGATTTTTTTCTCATTTCCATTTGCATGAAATATTTTATTCCAACCCTTCACTTTCAGCCTGTGTGTGTGTTTTGATCTGAGGTGAGTCTCTTGTATATATGCAAGGGTCTTGCTTTCTTATCCACTCAGCCACCCTATATCTTTTGATTGGAGCATTTAATCCATTTACATTTAAAGTGATTATTGATATGTGCATAGTTATTGCCATTTTTTTTTTTTTGTAGTTAAATTGTTTTCATCTTTCTTCTGTTTACAGAAGCCCTTTTAACATTTCCTGCAATGCTGGCTTGGTGGTTATGAATTCCTTTAGCTTATTCTTTTCTGGGAAGCTCTTTATCTCTCCTTCAATTTTAAATGATAGCCTTGCTGGGTAAAGCAATCTACGTTGTAGGCCTTTGTTTTTCATCACTTTGAATACCTCCTGCCACTCCCTTCTGGCCTGCCAATTTTCTATGGAAAAGTCATTTGATAGTCTTATAGGAGTTTCCTTGTAATGTAACCCGCTGTCTTTCTCTTGCTGCTTTTAGGATTCTCTCTTTGTCTTTAACCTTTGCCATTTTAACTGTAATGTGTCTTGGCATGGACTTGTTTGGGTTTATCCTGGTTGGAACTCTCTGCACTTCCTGGGCTTGTATGTTGGTTTCCTTCACCAGGTTAGGGGAGTTTTCAGTTAGTATTACTTCAAATATGTTCTCAATCCTTTGCTCCCTCTCTTCACCTTCTGGTATTCCTATGATGCAAATGTGTTCCACTTGATGTTATCCCAGCGGTCTCTTAAACCATTTTCATTGTTTTTTATTCTTTTTTCTTTTTGTTGTTCCACTTGGGTAATCTCTGCTAACTTGTCTTCTAAGTTGCTGATTTGATCCTCTGCCTCATCTAACCTGCTGGTAATTTCTTCAAGTGTGTTCTTTATTTCAGTTATTGTATTCTTTAGTTCTAACTGTTTGTTCCTTATTATCTCTCTATCCTTCTTTATGTCATCACTAAGCTCCTTAAACATGCTTATCATCAGTGTTCTGAACTCTGTCTCTGATAGGTTGGTTACTTCTATTTAGTTTGGTTCCAATTCTGGAGGTTTCTTCTGTTCTTTTATTTGGGACATGTTTCTTTGTTTCCACATTCTGGTTGACTCCCTGTGTTTGCTTTGATGTATTATGTAGGTCCCCTAGGGTTCTTGGTTTTTGCTGGGTTATCTTACGTAGTATGAAACCTTTATATTTGACTTGCACCACTTCCCTATTCTCCTGTGCGTGTGCTCCAAAGGTGACCCTTGTGTTGTGTATATTGTCCTGTTGAAGTTGATCTTTAATTGCTTTTGGCTTGTCAGTAAGTGGGATTGACTCCTAGGCTGACTAGTTGTGAGACTTGGCTCTGCCCACAGCGGATATTCTGCTGTGTGAGGGTCGACCGCTCAAATGAGGTTTGGCCTCTATGGGCTCTTGTGCCTGTAGAGAATTCCCTCTGGATGTGTCACTTGTAGGTCAAACCCGGTAATACTCTGGTTTGGTCTGGAGTTGGCTTCTGGATGTGTTGAATCTTGTGCCTCTTGGGCTGGGCCCTGGTAGGGCAATTTCAGAACAAAGCAAATCACCAAGCACAACAACAACAAAAACAACAAAGAAAAAAATCAAATACCTTCACATGTAAAAACAACCGACAACCCCCACTCAACACAGGCAAAGATATCAAAAATACAAAAACAAAACAAAACAAAACAAAACAAACAGTGGCAGTCTTGGCTTAAGCCCACCAAGTAATCTCCAGGTTGTCCTCTGCTGTACCAAAGAGTCCTCTGCATCTTGTGCAGGCAGAGCCAGCCACCTGGTGCTCAGAGTGACCCTGACACTGCAGTTGTAGATGAGTGGGGCTATGGGGTCTGGATAGTAATTTTTACAAAGTCAGTGCAGTTTCTGCTCTTGCCTGTACATATGCGCCCTGAGAGTACCACAGCCAGCCATGTGCCCAGGTCTCCTGAGTCTTAGAGTACTTCTTCTGTGTGTGTGTGTGTGTGTGTGTGTGTGTGTGTGTAAGTGTGTGTCCCGAGATTTCTGAGCTGCTGAAAGCCAGAGCTGCCTCTGCCACCTGCTGCTGACCCCCTGGGTCTGTCTCTGCAGTTGTAATTGCCTTGCCCTAGGCAGGTCAGAAAGGGTGGGGGCTTGGGATGGAGGAATTTTCTCTCTTCCAGCCCAGCAGTGTCACACACACTTCCCAGCCTCTTCCTGGGTCATAGCAGTTGCAAAACAGGTCTTCCCAGATCCAGAGTGCTACGGCTCCTCTGTAATCTGACACTACTCCTCAGTACAGGGGCCAGCTTGAGTCTCTGGAAGGGCAGGGGTAGAATTGGGATAGTGGCGGGAGGGGCCCAGGTATGGTGTCTACTTTCGTTGTCCTACCTAGCACCCAGCTGGAGGTCTCAGCTGAGATTACTGCCTCAAACACTTGATATGCTGCTCTCTGGACAAAAGAGATTAGTTGTGGGATGCAGGGAAAGAGCCCACCTCCTGGCTCTTGTGATCTCTGTTCTGTCCTGGGACCCCTGCGTCTCTGAAGCTGTGGATGCAGGCCTCGTCTCCACTCCGCTCCCTTCCCTCTTCCCCTGCTTGCCCAGTTTGCCACCTTCAAGTAATCCGCTTACGAGTCCCTTAGCTGTTCTGTGTGATGAGCAGAGAGTCCTTTGATGGGTTATAGATGTTCAATTTATGGTATGTTCCGGAGGAGAACTCAAGAAGACCACCTCACTGCCACCATTCCTATGACGCCCTCTAATGCGTCTTTTGGAGCAAAAATTAATATAAGACACGGTATTATATTATATTACATCATATTATATTATATCTGTTCTTATATTAAAATAAAAGACCAAGTCATATTAATTTTGCTCCAAAAGACACATTAGAGCTGATGGTCTGGCTAGGTCTTATTTTCGGGGAAACATAGCACTTGTTACATGCTCACTTCTTCCATCCATTTCCACAGGTATCAGGCTTCCTTTGTGGTTACTGGCAGATAACAGAAATCCATGAAGCAAGTATATATAAGACAAAGATATTAAGCTATTGGTATCACAATAAGCATAACACTTGCCTAGTTATACTGCCTGTTAAATAATCTATTTACTATTTTTGACCAACCTTTCAAATTGAAAGCTTACTTGAAATCCAACCTTTGTAACCATTCTTTAGTTATTCCACCATATTTTGACGTTTTGGGTGCATTTTAAGATTATATTTGATTTGTCTAAAGACACTTCCTACATGATTTTATACCATTATATATATAATTTATAGCATTCTATGAATAATAAGAATGTTTTGAATCCTTGTGTCATTTTCTACTTTATCCAAGTTAGAGCGCTAAAGACTCCGAGCCATTTTGTGTAATAAACTCTAGAGCTAATGTTAAATCTAATTTGTTAGTTTAATTTTAAATTTTAAAGGCAGTTTGAGCATTAAACAAAACGAATTTTAGGGAAACCTTTTTTGATGGTTCTGTTACCATCTCAGGTATGCATTCAGTCCCCTTCAATAGGACCTGGGTCTCTGGAGACACAGTGCGGTGCTCCTTAGATCATATGACATGGTTTATGGGGAGAGGCAGTATCGCCATACAGGCTTCATGAACTTCAGATAACAAGAAGAGGTAAAATAGAAAACACCTCAGCCTGTAGCATGAGCCCACAGGAAATCCGCCTCATTTCAGGAGGAGTTTGTTTGTCCCACTGTCCTTGGATGATTATTTCTCCCCAATCAGACAAGCAACTTGAAGGCATCACTAAGTTCTGTTCATCGATATGTGCTTTACAACTCTGGTCTGGAATATAGTGGGACCCTAATACTTCTAGAAACAAGAAGCAAATGATTAAGGGGAAATTATATGTATATTTAAAAAAAAAAATCTTTGGATGACTTCTCAATTCAAAATGCATTCGATCTAAATCTTTCAATATATGGAGCAAACTACATTATAATCTAATATGCTATTGATTCAGAAGGCTGTTTGAGATACCTGCTTTTTTTCCTATCAATATCTGCTCGGCTGACTTTATCTACTTCCTTCAAATTTATGCTCATATCTTACCTGTTCAAAGAGGCCTGTCCTGACTACCTATTTAATATTGCAATGTGTTCCTTTGCCTCACTCCTGGCACTCCCAATGCCCTTTACCTGTTCTCTATTTTGTTTTTCCAAAATCCTTTTACTTTCCAACATCCTGTATCATCTACTTACTTACTGTAATTATCATTTACTATCTCTCTCTTGCTGGGAGTATGTAAGTTCCACTAGGGCAGAGCTATTGATTTGTTTTCCTCACTGATATATTCCAAGTGCCTTGAATAATGTCTAGCCACAGTAGGAATTCAGTAAATATTTGTGTAAGATACGAATATAGGATATTTAAACAATGAGAGAGTCGGGTCTGATCCCTATGCTATGTTTCTAATACAGGAGTTAGAATTTCTGGCATTTTATATAGATTTTATTATTAAGGTTAGAAGGATGAGAGGTCTAAGTATCAGACAGTTTTTCCATGTATCCCACTTTTGATCTGCTGAAGTCTTGCCATAGGTGAGAGGAGTTTCTGTCTGTTTTAGCACCAAAAGGAAATCCTGTGCTTTGGACATCATTGTCCTGCCCTCTCTCCATTTGTCATTTGGCTCAACCTTCTTATTCTGCACTTTTTTCATGCTTAACCATGTTATGTCTTGTGCTGCTAGCTCTCTCTCAACAGGAGGAAAGTTAAGGGTTTATGAATGAGGACTCTGAATTCCAACTGCTTGGGTTTTTACCTTGAACCCGTCTTTACTCATTGGATGTGCAAATGGCTATTTCCTTTACTACTTTGTACCTCAGTGTTGTCATCTGCAAAATTGGGATAATCCTTGCATCTTCTTTGTAGGTCTGTTTTATGGAGGAATAAGATTTTATGTGTAATACTTATAATAGTGTCTAGTATATAGTAAACTCTCAAGACTAAAATTCTCAAGAGCGAAAAGCTATTTTAGTTTTGGCTTAAGTGTCCAATACATTTCTTGAGTGGAAGGACCATCTGGGCTTCCATACTTTTTTTCTCTAGGTCCTATAGAAAATCAAAGTACACATTATGGCTGTTTACTGAATGATTCCTCGGCCTTTCAGTTCCCTTTTTGGTTGGTTTTAAGTACTATCAACGCAAATGCTTTCATGTCATCCCTAAAGATAGCACCAGAAATACAAAACAAAATGAATTTCATATACTAATGATATCAGTTCTTATTACACTAACATTTCTTTAAAGAACCTGGAGTGGAAATACTTGTCCTTGCTGGTTCTGAGAGCTAGTCATTCATTTACTGATTCTGTGCCCTAAACCTTAATCACTCGCTGAAATCCTAATAATTGTCAATGCCCATCAGCTACAGGACACCAGCATAGTGTCCTTAAAATTGGGTTAATACTTGCTGCAACAAGGCCTTTTGAACTTTATTGGGAATAGTAGTTATCTCAACAAGAGAGTGCTGGAGTATGGCTGTTATGGGATTTGGTTTTGTTTTAGGTTATTTGGAAAGGTTTCACGGGAGGAGGGGTCTATTCTGGATTTAATGAGGAAGGGGTAAGTGAGAGCATGATTGGGATATCTTAATAATGTTTACCGAGGAATCTGTAGAAATTGAGCAGAGATAAAGCCATAATTGGTAAAGAAGCAGCAGTCACTATTACCTGAGAGTGGGGAGTGTTTGGGTTTTTTGTTTGTTTGTTTGCGCTATATTATTTTTATCTGTGACTTAAAATAGATATTACTTTGGTCTCTGTTGTTATCACTGAAAGAATTCATGTGAAATTATTTATGATCTGGAGGAGAATACAATGGCTTAAATATTAGAGCTAGGCCAGATAGCAGGTGAAAGTTGTCAGGGCTGCTTCTTTCTTTCTCCAACCGTCTGTGGTTCTTGCCAACTTTTCTACTTTATTCCTCAACCTCCCAGTAATTACTTTGGATATTGTGCCAGTATTCCAATCATTCAAAACCATAGACATGTAACCTTTCTTAGACTATATGCTCTCTAGATTTCCTCATGTTTTGTATGCCTCACCTACCAAATACTCTTTCCCTTCTAGTATTAAATTAGCCTCAAATCAGGTGAAATTTCTCTCATCTCTTTGGCAATTTGGACCAGATTAGTGACTTACCCAATGGAGAGAAAGCCTGGGGGGCTCATCAGACTGCCACACTATGTTTTCTGTCTTTGCTACCACATGGTACTGCCAAGACTTTAGTAAATCTTGTGGGAGCATCTACCCAACCCATGAGTTCATATATACGCTTATGTATTTTTTGATGATTTTAGACATACCTGTTTCATCACCCAAACTAGATGATGTTTATTGCAGGCCAGAACCATGTCTGTTTTTATTCCTCACCACATGTGTTACAGAAATGAACATGCCAGGACAATCAGAAAATGCTTTGTAGAATGATTGACTAGAATGCCAGAAAAGAGACGTTTATTGTCACTATGAGAATGAACCACTTCCTACATGGTACATTTTCTTAAACAATAGCTGGTATATTCTGGTTAATAGGAGAAAGGAAAATAAATAAATAAATAAATAAATAGCTTAATTAATTCTTTTTTTTTTTTTTGTAATTGAGGACATCTTCATTCATTTTAATTTTTTATTCTCATTTTCCATTTCCTGTAGACCTGTGTTTTCTGTTAGTTTTTCTATTTTCTATTAATTTGTTGTAAATCATTGCAGAGACTATATGAATTTGCCTACAATGTATATTATTTGGGGATTAAAAAACTCCAAGAGTTATTCCTAAAGGCTTGTCTTAAAGAATTCTACAGCTACTCCTCAATCATACCCTCTCCTCACATCTCAGTTTGGCAGACTCTTCAATTTTTCCCCTTTTAAAAAGCTCAGTTATAGTAATAAGTGAAAAATGTGTTTTGTTTTATTTGAGAACTTTTCATTTGTGGTCAACGATCACAGCCTGGAGAATGTACATATTTGCAGTCACAGTCCAATTGATTGATTTTGCCCTGTTCTTGGTATTTATTTATTTACAAAGAAAAAACAAGGAAAGGAAAATAATTAAATGAAAGCCTTCTAAAAGGTGAAAATACATTACCCTCCCTATTGTTTGCACATAAAAGGAACATCTCTTGTCTACTTTTGCAGAAAACCCCACTATTTTTATTTGAGCTCAAAATATGTAACTTCACTATCTGTTTGGCATTAAAAATGGAGATTACTTCAGCAACATATAATTATTGTTATTTGGTTAAAAGCATAATTTCTTTTTCTTCTTTTACCTGCCTCTCAACTAATTAAACATAATGAGGAATATATCTTTTATCACGCATCAATGCATCCCTGCAAAATGAAACTGTGCAAACCCCCTTCTGTGCCTCAGTAAGGTTATGTGAGATGGTTACGAATTGTTAATGCTTCTTTTTACTTTTTCCACTCAATTTTATGTTGGTAATGATGGTGATGCCTGGATCCGAAGAAAATCAAACATTTCCTGTCTTGCCATATCATAGGCTTGTTTGGCTAGAGGTTCATGAGAAGCAGGCCACCATAGAAGAGACTGAAATCCAGAGGCAGTCCTATCAGCTAAAGCTTAGGGTTGAGGTGAGACACAGACTGAACCGGAAGTAATGGAAGGAGGTATGGCTCAAATGGTGAAGGTGGGTGTTTGAGGGCATGGGAGTAACTCACAAGTGGGATTCTAGGCTATAGACAAGTCTACTAAGAAGTAACTATACCTAAGTGGTAGTAAAACACCATGACAGGGAAGAAGAAAGTTAGTGGACATTCAGACAGATAGGAAGATACTAACCAAACCTCTCATCTTCAGAGTTCTTGAAAAAGAAGAATCCCAACTCCAGATGTTATAAGTAAATGGAAATGAATAGGCCACAAGAACAAGACAGATTTTAATCTAGGCTACATCTGGAGGACAAGAGAAAGGTAGGGCCAAGAGCTAGATGAATTGGTTTTACATGTTTAAAAGTATTTAATATCCCCTGATTATGGAGAAGCAGATTGATCTCTAATCACCTACTGAAATAGCTTTTGCCCATGGGAGTCACATGGCACCAGAGGCTGGTTTAGAGGAGCAAGGTTAGGAGCCAGACTGTTACTGTGGCCACTTGACCAATGTTAACTAAAGTCCACATAATAAAGGAATGGACAACTCTGGAGCCTGGGCTCCTGCTTTGGGGACCATTTCTAGCTAATATAGTACCTTTCTAGAAGTAGCCAAGGAAAGGAGCCTTCCACCTTCATCCCAGGTTTCAACTTGAACACTTTCGGTGTTGAGTGTGTCTTCCATGTAGTTTTTATGCATTTTCCAGAGTAGGCCCTGTACTAGATCATTCTCCTATCCTCCTACTGGAATTTCCTAAGACCACTTGTTCATGACCATTTCTAGCAACAGACACTACACATTTTCTCAGTCTCTTCTTAGATCACACTGTTTCGCTGTCTCACAACCTGGTTCCTAAAACAATATTTAGAATACAAAGCTGGGCATGTTTTGGCAAAGAAAAAAAGATATAATATTTGCCTTTAAGGGGCTTTCATTTTCCCAAAGGGAGTCATGACGAGAATAAAGGAGAATAAAGAAGAGGGAAAGGACATTGTTAGTGTCTGAAACGTAGTTGGCGTGAAACTGTTTATTAATTACTGGTGAGGTGTTTTGGAAGCTAAGGAATTTGTGTATCAAGAAAGAGGCACTGACAAGCAGCATCCAGTGCTGCACAGTCAAGGAGCATGAGAAGGAACAAAGGTCCTGGGATTGGGGAGGAACAATGACATTAGTTCCTTTACGAGAGTAGCTTCTGCAGAGTGCTAGCATCCCATGACTGCTTGCCTTCCTGTGAAGTGTCTCCAACTCTCATTTATTGTTTATAGAGCAGAATTATGTCAAAGGCTTTTCCCTCCAACAGTCACGTTTACCTGAGTGAGTTGGTGAATTCTTTCAAATTTATTAAAAACAAGAATTCCAGGTCTTACCTATATTTAGTTCACAGTGTTACAGAGCCTGCTGTGTTTTGGCAAATGTTTGATCCTCCTTTATTGTTAAATCTCTTTCATCTTACTGCCCATATCTTGCCAACATTGAACTGGCTCTATTTTCCAGAACACACAATTTTCCCACACCAAATTTTGACTCATATCGTTTCCTCTACCTGAAGTGTTCTCCCTGTTCTGTCTTTCAAAAAAATTGCCTATATTTGAAATCCCTCCTATTCATAATGTGTTTCAGGACAACCCTGAACCTCTATATCATCTCTCATGCTGAGCCGTGTGTGTGTGTGTGTGTGTGTACACAGCTCGTTTGTCACTTGGCATATTTTGTTATGTTCTGAATTGTCTTTTGATGTGTTTTATCCTCCCAGCTATATTGCATAGTTCTCTGGCATTAGAATTATGCCTGTACTTCTTTGTATTTTTACCATATTCTGTGCCAATATTATATGCACAATTATTAAAGGCTGTGTGATATTGTAGCTTTTGCATTAGACAGATCTGAATTTAAACCATAACTCTCAAGCCTCAGTTTACTAGCTCTAAAATGGGGATAAAGATAGCTGCTTGTCAGGGCAGCTATGAAGATTTAACTAATGTGTGGTAAGGGTTTCTCTATAAATGTTACTTACCTTTTTTGTCAGTTGTTTGGCATCAGTAGGCAGTACATCTTCAACAAGATGTTTCATTAATGCCTTGGCTAAACAGCTCCGCACTCTCATTTATTTTGACCTTGTTTTTGCGTTTGGATACACAGTGAAAACTTGATTAAAAAGAGCCTGACTTCACGGAATACATATTTAACCAGTAATTTTACTATGTTACTTATATCACTCCCTAGATGGATATCTTAATGCATAGACATGATTTAATTAAAATAACTACAAAATAATATCTACGGGTTCCTATAATGTAAGTTTATCTTAAACTTCTTTACTCTGATTCTAAGTCTTCAGAAAGACTTATTTTGTTTTACTTACTAAAACAGAAAAGAAAGCAGACTGATTTTTTAAAAATGATTTACTGTGTAAACCCAGTTACTTGGTTTGTTGGCTTGGTTAATGCCTGTTCCTTTTTTAGGTGTCAGTGAAGATAAAACTGATAGGAAGCCTTTTTGGATTGCCTAGGGTTGGGATTCGGGGCCTTGCTTCCGGAATCCTTTCAATCAACCTGTATCAGCCCTGGCCAAATACTTCCTGATTTGCCTCTATCCAACAAGAGAGAATACGCTTCATGACTGCATGGCTCCTTTTGATCTTGTGCACCACGTTGCACGGTAATCCCTCAGAGGAGACACTCAATAAGTACTTGTTGAAGACAGCTACTGATGAGTCAACAGGAAAGAAGCTGGGCTAAATTAATCTTAATTAAACAAAAAAATAAATTATTCAGGGTAGTCCAGATGTGTCGAGCACTCCGATTAAATTCGGGGTACATTCAGATACAGTCCATCAAATACTAAGCGTATTGAGTTATTGCACGTATATTAATTGAGCACTTGTTATGTGCATGGAACTCTGATTAAGTTCAGTAGAGGCACCTCTTGTCCTTAGAAATATATAATACAAGTCTTGTGCTCAGCACAAGATTGAAAGGAGCCAGCCTGTAATGGAAGCTTGCCGCTGAGGCATTACTTGGCAATGACACCTCAGCACCATGTAGATTTAGAGTTTACCTAAGTGAGGGGGGGAGAACAACAGTTAAACACAGTGAAAATGGACGAGGACACAAATAATTTAAGGTCTGGAAGTAGAAACCGGCCACTGTTAACTTTACTGTTCCTTGTGAGTAGAAAAGTTTGCTGTCTTGCTTTTCTTGCGTGAGTGCATCATGAAGTAGAAGGATGACTAATGCTTAATGAATGATTTTTGATGTTTGTATTATTGAATGAGTGTAGTTGTTTAGATGAAGAGCATCTGATGAGAAACAAAACATGATAGTCATGACATTTAAGCATCTTCTCTCTCCTTTCAAAATGGAAGTCGAAAAGTTATTTTCTTATTTCATTTAAAACGGAAATACTTTTCTTTCTGATTATAGAATGTTTTGCGGTTTCATTGTTGAACATTCAGATAATATCAAGTGATAAAAGGGAAAATAATAATCAGTGCTTTTTCCTCTAACCAGAAATAACCCACATTAATATTTTGTATGTATAATTACAGACATTTTCTCTACATACACACACATATACAGTCCTCCAAACAATACCCTCCCAAATGCATGTAAATTGACACCATATTTTAAAATTAAAATTGAGATCATGCTATAAAGAAGTTTAACCTTTCTCGCATTAACAGAATACAGTAGACCTACATTATCACCCCAAGTGGTTTGTTACTGATGAACAGCAAAGGAAAATTAGCTTAAGAAGAACTACTAGGATCATCTATGTACTTCATCTTTGCACATGTCTTGATTCCACCCTCAGATAAAATTTCTGGAATTGAAATTGTTCCCTGCTATTCGCAAGTTCAAGTGTCCTATTACACACAGCGAAATTGTTCTCCATAGGAATTATATTTAATACTCCCACCAGCTGGGTAAGAGAATGCCCATGTCCTTAACTCTACCAAAACTGGATTTTATCACTATTTTGAGTTTTTGCTAATATTACAATTGAAATTAGATTAAAACCAATTTTTTTCTGATCATACAATAAGCCATCTTATTGATCTTAGAAAATTTGATGCTGCTGTTGATTACAGTTTCTTGTATTTTCTTTGTATTTTGTTCACATTTTATTCTACCCAGTGAGTTTATATAATTTCATTTTTTAACCTGGTAATCTGTCTTAAAGTCATATCTTAAGAATTCCCCATATCATTATAATTTATTTGTAATTATTTTCTGCTGCATAATATTGATGAATTAATGTACAAATTTCACCTAAATACATACACACACAATCAAATACATGTGTATATTATTAACATTTTATTGAGGTCTAAGTGACATAGAAAACATAACACCTGTTTCAAGTTTACAATTTGATGAGTTTTATACAGGTATGTACCCATAAAACCATCACCATAATCAGTATGGTGAAAATATCTATCAATCTTAAGTTTCCACATCTGTTTTTGTAATTTACTTCCCTACCCTTCTCTGCCTTCCCTGCATCTGGTTTCTCTCACTTGTATGTTAGTTTGCATTTTCTAGAGTTTATATCAGTGGCATCAAACAATATATGCTCTTTGAAGTTTTTCACTCAGAATAATTAAAGTGTCTAGTGGTATCTCACTGCGTGTGTGTGTGTGTGTGTGTGTGTGTGTGTGTGTGTGTGTGTGTGTGTGATTGTAGTCTGAATTTCCCTAATGACTAATAATGTTTGGCATGTGCTTACTTGCCATCCAGATTTCTTTATTGTGAATTTTCTGTTCAACTTTTCTACTCATATTAAAAACTGGGCTATTTTCTTTTTATTGAGTTTTGAGAGGTCCTTATGTGTTTGGATAAAATTCCTTTATCTGATATATGCTTTGCAAATATTTCCTCCCAGTGTGTTGATTGTCTTTTCATTTTCTTAACAAGTATCTTTGAAGAAATTTTTAATTTTGATGAAGTCCAATTTGTTCTATGAATAGTGTTCTTGGTATTGCATCTAAGAAATATTTGGTTAACCCTTCGTCACAAAGATTTTCTCCAGTTGTATTCGCCTAGAAATTTTAATGGTTTAGGTTTTATATTTTAGTCTATGATAAATTTTGAGTTAATTTTTTAAATTAAGAAAAGTATGGATCAAAGTTATTGTTTTTTTCTTTTGCATGTGGATATCCATTGTTCCATCATCATTTGTTGAAAAGACTTACCTTTCTCTACTGAATTGCCTTTGAGTCTTACTTCTGGACTCTATTCTTTTCCATTGATCTATTTGTCTATCTTTTAAACCAGCACCACGTGAATTTATCATTGTAGCTTGATAATAAGTCTTGGAATAAGGTAGAGTTTATCCTCCGTCTTTTTTCTTCTTTTTAAAGTTATTTCATCCTTTTTAAAGCTATCAAAACATAGTCCTGATGCCTAATCTTTTGAAAACAGTCATGTATTTTGGTTTTATCAGGTGGGTAAAATTAATCCCTATGACTGTACTTGGGCCGAGTGGAAGAAATGCATTTCTTTCTTTTTTTTTGAATAACCTCTGTAGTTGGTGCTTTCAAGGAATTTATTCATTTGATCTAAGATTTTTGATTTATGATTGTTTATAATTTTCCCTGAGTATTGATTTGACATCTCTAAAATTTGTAGTTATAATTTTTCTTTTTCTTTGATTGAGAATTGTTAAATAGCCCAGAATATAATCTAACTTATTAAATGTTTCATGTGCTCTTCAAAGGAGTTTTGAGTGGAGGATTTTATAAATGTTAATTATATAAAGTTGGTTGATAGTGTTATTCAAGACTTCTATGTCATTACTAATTGTCTACTTGTTCTATCAATTATCGAAAGACTAGTCTTTAAATATTCAACTATAATTGTAGATTTGTCTATTTCTTCTTTAAGTCTATCAGTTATTTCTTCATGTACTTTGAATCTCTATTATGTGCATACACATTTAGGATCACTATGTGTTATTGATTAATTGAACTATTTGATCATTATATAATATTTCTCCTTATTACTTGTTCCAAAGTATACTTTGTATGATGTTACCATAGTTACTCTACTTTCTTTTAATTGATGTGTACGTGGTATAGCTTTCCATGCCTGTGTCTTTATATTTCAATGACTTGCTTTGATAGCATATAATTGGGTCTTGATTTTTAATCTAATCTCACAATCTCTGACTTTTAATTGGAATAGTTAGGCTATTTGCATTTAAAGCAATTATTTTATTTTGGGTTTTAATCTACCTTTTGCTATTTGTATTTCATTTACACCGTCTGTCCTTTGTTCACTTACCCCCTCTTTTCCCATCTTCTTTAAGATTGCTTTTTATGAATCCATTTTATCTTGATTGTTAGCTTCTTAGCTATAACTCTTTGTTTTATTTTTTGTAGACGTTCCTCCAGGGTTTATACACATCTTTAACTTATCACAGTCGACCTTCAAATAATATTAAATTATTTCACATATAGTGCAACTACCTTATCATGGTGTTTTTATACTTTATATAACAGTAAATTTTTATTTTCCCCTTTTTATCCTTTGTGCTGTTTCAGCCATACATTTTATGTCTACATATGCAGTAAACTCCAAAATAGACAAATATTAGGTTTTTAAGGGCAACTTATCTTTTCAAAGGTAAAAATGAGGAATAAGTTTCTTTTTTATTTACTCCCATGTTTACCATTTCTAGAGCTTTTTAATCATTTTTTTAAATCCAAATTCCTTCTATGTGAAGAATTTTCTTAAATATTCAGTGTACTGTAAGTTGATTGGTGATTGATTCTCTTAACTTTCGTTTGCCTAAAACTGCCTTTTTATACTTTTATTATTGAAAGATATTTTCACTGAATGTAAAATTATAGGTTGACAGTTTTTCCTTTGAATATATTAAAAAATTATCTTGTCTGTCTGGTTTTAATGTTTCCTGAAGAGAAATATGTAATCATTCCTTTTTATATAATGTATTTTTTAAATCTAGTGGCTTTTTAATTATTTCATCCCTGGTTTTTATCCATTTGATTAATATTTATCTTGGTGGGGTTTCTTTATGTCTTCTGTTTAGGGGTTGGTGGGTTTCTTAGATATGTTATGGTTTTCGTCAAATTTGGAAAAATTATGGCCATAAATTTAGCCATTATTTCTAATAAGTTATTAATATCAAATAAGTTTTTTTCTGACATCCTTTCACCCCATTTTTCCCAGAGCTGCAGTTATTTGTGTGTTATACTGCTTGATATTGTCCTACAAGTCACTCAAACCCTGGTCATTTCATTTCTTTCTTTGCCTCATTGTGGGTAGATTCTATTGTTATGTCTTCATTTTTACTGATCTATCATTTGCAAAGTCTAATCTGCTCTTTGGGGTTCTCTCTCTCTCTCTCTCTCTCTCTCTCTCATTCTCTCCCCCTACCCATCATGGCCTGGATACTGGCAGTATGCTAGGAGGAAATATGTGACTTACTTCCTCTTTTCTCTTCTCTTAGAGGTCACTGCTATGTACTGCCTGTCCTCTATAGTCTGAAAGAGTTGTTTTGTAAATGTTTCTTTTAGTTTTCTACTTTTTTAGTGCAGCAGTACTTTTCCTTTTAGGGTGGAGTAGAAGTATTCCCTCAGCAGATTTTTATATTTTCTTCATATTGATCTTGCATTGTTGTTTTTTATATTCACCTGTATAAACAAATAATTATTGGGAACCTATTAATCTAGGCTTTATAGGAATCCAAAGAAAGGTAATGGGTAGAAAATTATTATTTTCTTGAGGTGAAATACTTAAATGTGTTTGTAGCCATTGTTCTAAGAACTAATAGAGAAGGAGAGGTTGAAATTTTAGTTAAAAGGAAAAAGATATTTCATGCACATGAAATGAAATAAAAGCTGGGGTAGCAATACTTATTTCAGACAAAATAGACTTAAAAAAAGATTACAATAAGAGACAAAGAAGGACATTGCATACTGATAAAGGGATCAATCCAACAAGAGAATATAACCCCAGTAAACATCTATACACACAACACAGGAGCACCTAACTATATAAAGCAAATATTGACTGACATAAAGGGAGAGATTGACAGTAATACAATTATACTAGGGGACTTTAAACCCCACTGACACTAATAGACAGATTTTCCAGACAGAAAATCAATAAGGAAATATTAGCCTTAAATGACACACTAGACCAGACAGATTTAATTGATATTTTTAGAGCATTTTGCCCCAAAATAGCAGAATACACATACTTTTCAAGTACACATTGAACATTTTCCAAGATAGACCACATGGTAGGCCACAAAACTAGTCTCAGTAAATTTAAGAAGACTGAAATCATATCATCTCCAAACATAATAGTATGAAACTAGAAATCAATTGCAAGAAAAAAACTGAAAAACACACAAACACATGGAGGCTGAATAACATGCTACTAAACAATGAATGGGTTAACAACGTGATCAAGGAAGAAATCAAGAGATACCTTGAGACAAGTGAAAATGAAAACACAATGTTCCAAAATCTATGGGATAAAACGAAAGCAGTCTTAGGAGGAAAATTCATAGCAATACAGTCTTATATAAAGAAACAAAAAAAATCTGAAATAAACAATCTAACCTTACACTAAAGGAACTAGAAAAAGAACAGGAAACAAAGCCCAAAGTGAGTAGAAGGCGGGAATAATTAAGATCAGAGCAAAAATAAATGAAAGAGAGTAAAAAAAAAAAATACACAAGATCAATGATACCAAGAGCTGGTTCTTTGAAGAGATAGACAAAATAGATAAACCTTTAACCATATTCATCAAGAAAAAAAAAAAAGAGGACCCAAATAAATAAAATCAGAAATATAAGAGCAGATGTGACAATCAATGAAAAAAAAATACATCTTTTCTCAAAAGGATTTTAAGAAAATACTATGAACAATTATACACCAAAAAGACTGGACCGTCTGGAAGAGATGGATAAATTCCTAGAAACATACAATCTTACAAGACTGAATCAAGAAGAAACGGAAATCTGAACTGACCTATTACTATTAATGAACTTGAATCAGTAACCAAGAAACTCCCAGCAAACAAAAGTCCTGAACTGGATGGTGTCAGAGGTAATTTTATCAAGCATTCAAAAAAGAACTAACACCTATTCTCAAACTATTCCAAAAAATTCCAGAGGAGGGAAGGTTCTCAAGCTCATTCAGCGAGGCCCCCATTACCCTAATTCCAAAACCAAAGACATTACAAAAAAAAAAAAAAAGAAAATTATAGGCTGATATCCCTGATGAACATAGATGTAAAAGTCCACAACAAAGTACTAGCAAAATGAATTCAGAAATACTTTTAAAAGATCATACACCATGATTAAGTGAGATTTGTTCCTGGTTTGCAAGATCGGTCCAATATCCACAAATTATTTAACATGATACGAGGTCTGACAAATAAGTTCATGAACTCTTCCTAGAAAAAGTGCGACATACCTTATTGCTAAATATCACTATAGTCACCTTCTAAGTACTCCCCTTGGGAAGGTAAGCACAGACACCAGTGCCTAGTCCACCCTTAAGAGCAATTTTGGAACTCTTTTTCTGGAACGGCCATCAGAGCTGTCATCGTATTACCCTTGATGTCCTGAATGTCATCAAAATGTCTTTCTTTCAATATTTCCCTTGTGTTTGGGTAAAAAAAGAAGTCATTGATGGCCAGATCAGGTGAGTAGGGAGGGTGTTCAAATACAGTGATTTGTTTACTGGCTAAAAACTCCCTCACAGACAATGCCTTGTGAGTTCGTGCATTGTCGTGATGCAAGAGCTATGAATAGTTGGCGAAAAGTTCATGTTGTTTTCGTCTAACTTTTTCATGCAGTCTTTTCAGCACTTCCAAATAGTAAGTTTGGTTAACTGTTTGTCCAGTTGGTACAAATTCATAATGAATAATCCCTCTGATATCAGAAAAGTTTAGCAACATTGTTTTGACTCTTGATTTGGACTGACAGAACTTTTTTGGTCATGGAGAATTGGCTGACTCCCATTGTGCACTTTGATGCTTTGTTTCAGGGTTGTTTTGGTACACCCGTGTTTCATCACCACTGATAACACAGCCCAAAACATGATCTTGCTTCTACAAAAGGTCTTGGCAAACTTCGATTCTCCTTTGCTTTTGTTCATTGGTGAGTTCCTTCGGAACCATTTTTGCACACACCTTTCTCATGCCAAGATTTTCAGTTAAGATTTTCCTGTTTCTTTATTGATGTTTACTTGGTCTACTATGCTTCTCACAGTCAACCAACAATTTTCACGCACCATTGGACAAATTTTTGCAATGTTTTCATCAGTTCTGCTTGGTAATGGCTGCTTTGACCTCTCTTCATCAGTGACATGTTCTCTCCTTTCAGAAAAAACGTTTAGTCCATTTGTACACTGCCATTTTCTTCATGGCATTATCCCCATAAACTTGGACTAACATGTCCCTGGTTTTACTTCCACTCTTGCCAAGTTTAACAAGAGATTTAATATTTGTTCATTGCTCTAATTCAAGACATTTTCATGATGGCACATAGAAACACTCAACAACAATAATGAACACCACTCAGCAAGACACCATCACACATTGACACAAACACAGCTGTGAGACACTGATAGACCAAGGTTATGAAACGTTACCAAGCTGTTTGTACAGTGCTGCCAATGTAAGTGTACAGTAGCAAGTTTGTGAATGTAATTGTCAGATCTCATACACCACATAAGCAAAATGAAGGATGAAAATCATATGATCATATTAATAGATGCAGAAAAAAGCATTTGACAAAATCCAGCATCCACTTATGATAAAAATTATCAGCAAAGTGGGAATAGAGGGAACATACCTCAACATAATAAATGCCACGTACAACAAACCCACAGCTAACGTCATACTCAACAGGGGGAAAGATAAAAGCATTCTCCTTAAGATCAGGAATAAGACAAGGATGCCCACTTTCACCCCTTTTATTCAACATAGTGTTGGCAGTCTTAGCCACAGCAATCAGACAAAAAACCAAAAAGCACTCAAATTGCAAAGGAAGAAATAAAACTGTCATTATTTGCAAATGATATGATACTGAATATGTATCATATCCCAAAGAATCTCCAAGATTCCACCAAAAGCTATTAGAATTGATAAATGTATTCAGTAAAGTAGTAGTATGCAAAATTAATATTCAGATGAGGGTAAAAGGGATCAAATAAATGGTGATGGAAGCAGAACTGACTCTGGGTGGTGAACACACAATGTGACTTATAGATGATGTATCACAGAATTGTACACCTAAAACCTATGTAACGTTACTAATAATTGTCACCCCAATAAACTTTAAATAAAAAAAAACAAACCAGTTGCATTTTATACACCAATAATAAACTATGAGAAAGAGAAATTAAGAAAACAACCCTATTTACAATCACATATAAAAAAATAAATAAATAAAATACCTAGGAATAAATTTAACCAAGGAGATAAAATACCTGTACTTGGATAATTATAAGACGTGGAAGAAAGAAATTGAAGAGGACACAAATGGAAGTATATACTATGCTCATGGATAAGAAGTATTAATATAGTTAAAATGTTCATACCACCCAAAGCAATCTATAGATTCAGTGCAATCCCTATCAAAATACCAATGGCATTTTTCACAGAACTAGAACAAGTAACCCTAAAATTTATATGGAACCATAAAATAACCCAAATAACTATGATAATCTTGAGAAAGAAGAACAAGGTTGGAGGTAGCATGCTACCTGATATCAAACTGTACTACAATGATGTAGTAATCAAAACAGCATAGTGCTGGTATGAAATCAGATACACAGATCAATGAAACAGAGCAGAGATCCTAGAAAATAAGCCTATGTCTATATGGTCAATTAATCTGTGATGAGGCAAGAATATACAATGGAGTAAACAGTCTATTGAATAAAAGGTGTTGAGAAAACTGGACAGATACATGCAAAAGAATGAAACAGCCATCTTCTTATTCCATATACAAGAATAAACTCAAAATGAATAAAAGACTTAAATGTAAGACCTGGAACTCCTAAAAGAATACGTAGGCAGTAAACTCCTTGCCATCACTCTTAGTAATATATATATATTTTTTCTGATATATCTCCTTGGGTAAGCGAAACAAATATTAAAAAAAATGGGACTACATCAAAATAAAAACTTTTTGCACAACAAAGGAAACTATCAACAAAATGAAAAGACAACCTATTGACTGGGATAAAATATTTGCCCACGATACATCTGATAAGTGGTTAATATCCAGAATTTATAAAGAACTTGTGTAAGTCAACCCCCAAAAAAGAAACACTCTAATTAAAAAATGGCACCTGAAATCTATGTAATTTTACTAACAATTGTCACCCCAATAAATTTAAAAAAATAAATAAATAAATAAATAAATAAATGGGCAGAGGACCTGAATAGACCTGTATGTTCTCCGAAGAGAACATTCAGATGACCAATAGACATATGAAAATATGCTCAACATCATTAATCATCAGAGAAATGCAAATTAAAACCACAATGAGACATTACCTCACACCTGTGAGAGTGGCTATCATCAATAAATCAAAAAACAAGTGTTGGCAAAGATGTGGAGAAAAGGGAACCTGTGCACTGTTGGTGGGATTGCAGATTGGTGCAGCCACTATGGAAAACAGTATGGAGGTTCCTCAAAAAAATAAAAATAGAACTACCTTATGACACAGCAATTCAACTTCTGGGTATTTATCTGAAGAAATCCAAAACATTAATTTGAAAAGATATACACACCCCTATGTTTACTGCAGTGCTATTTACAATAGTCAAGATATGGAAGCAACCTAAGTGCCCATCGATTGGTAATTGGATAAAGAGGATGTGGTACATGTATACAATGGAATATTACTTAGCCATAAAAAAATGGAATATCTCCATTTGCAACAACATGGATGGCCTGAAAGGATATTATGCTAAATGCAATAAGTCAGACTGAGAAAGATAAATACCATATGATCTCACTTACATGTGGAATCTACAGAACAAAATAAACAGAATAAAAACAAAGCAAAAAACAGACTCGTAGATACAGAGAACAACTGGTGATTTCCATACGGGAGGGGGTTTGAGAGGCTGGGTGAAAAAGGTAAAGAGATTAAAAAGTACAAATTGCTATTTACAAAATAGTTATGAGGTTATAAATTGCAGCATAGGTGATATAGTCAATTGTATTGTAATAACTATGTATAGTGCCAAATGGAAACTAGACTTATTGGGGGATCACTTTATAAATTATATAAATGTCTTACCACTACATTGCACACCTGAAACTAATACAAAATAATATTGAATGTCAAATATAATTGAAAAAATAGCAGGAAATATTTTTAATGACAGTGTGAGTATGGTGAGACCAACTTTTTTCATACACAGATGGTGGGCGTATAAATTGGTATAATCTTTCTTTAAAGCAATTTGATAATGTGTGTAAAGAGCCTTAAAAATACCGTTTTGACTATGTAAGTCTGCTTATGGAATTCTACCCTGTGGATAGAATCAGAGATGCAGATGAAGATTTATGTACAAGGATAATAATCACAGCATCAGTTTAATAATGAAAAATGGAAATAATCCATTTTTATTTCCTAGGAGGTATAGTTATATAAATTATAGTGTATTTTTAGAGAATTGCACAACCATTGAAATCCTATTTTCAAAGACTCAAATTATTGGGGGAAATGTTCTTACAATACATTGGTGAATGAAAAAATGAAAACCAAAAATGAAACTGAATATAGAGAATAATCCAAATGTTGGAAATGGAAACATAAAACTTAAAAGGTATAAATATAGAAATGATTACAAAAAACTAGAAAATTGAACAATATTTCATCATAGACTTAAAGAGAGTAGATCACAACAGTGATCTAAGGGTTAACTTGAGGTAGAGACATACATCTACCTACAAGAGAAAAATAAAAAGATATTTGTAGATGTGGGGAAGGAAATTAAAAGATTTTTTCCCCATTAAATGAGAGGCAAATCCTTCTTCTTCTTCTTCATCATCATCATCATCATCATCATCATCATGACCCCAAAATACCAGTAACATAAAGAGGGCTAATTTTGTGCTATATTTTGTAATGTTTTTAATGTTCAAGTATTTTGTATTTTACATATATGTATATATATATACACTATATATATATATATATATATATATATATATATATATATATATATATATATATAGTGTATATATAATCTACTATTAAAAATAAGCAAACCAAGGCATGAAGAAGATAAGTTATGCACGCTAGGAAATGGTGGTGCTGAGATTCGTACCCAGTTCTATTTATCTTCAGCTTTCTGCTGAGAGATGAGTTGGGCAACCTTGATAAGAAAGGACTTAAAACTTACATAATAATCACTGTGGAAAAATTGAAGGGATCTGACCAGAGACAACAAGATAAAGAAATGGCTGCATCCTCTGAGGGTCTTCTTAAGATCACCTATTTGAAGTGCCACCAGTTCACACAATCATACATATTTTATCCAAAAGCAATTACATGCCTTGGTGTAGGAGAGAAAACAAAAGAAGGCTGGATTAATTGGAAATTATAGTTTAGTAGGAAATTTCAATGAAAAGAGAGGTGTTACCAATAAATGAAGCTGAATGGGTTCTAAGTTTACTATAGAATACAGAGATTTTAAGGGGTTGAGGGAAAAGGATAAATGAGAAGAGGGGAGAGAGGGACTGCAGGAGGGGGGTCAGTGGTAAAGTGAAAAGGGCTGAAGTGGAAAGTTGATACAATTTTTGGCATCAAGAAAGTTGAAGACTTTGAGGTTACCTGGTTAGATAGTTAGATGAGCTGCCCAAACTTCTGTGAAAACAATGGAAGACGACATCATTCCTGTGATGGTAGTAATCAAGAGTGGAGATAAAGACTGTGAGGCATGTTTCAAAATGCTTAGTAGATGAAATGGAGTGAGAAGATCTCTAGCTGGTAGAAATGTGAGGTAAAGCAAAGGTGCCAAAGTGGGATGACATGAGTCTCAAAGGGTGTGCATGAGGATCAACGCCATAAGGATTTAGGATCAGGGAAGGGCACCATGAGAATGATCCCAGACTTTATACTCTTCGGTACAAGGAGATGGATTTTCTTGTTGAATGTTACAGTCTCGTGCTTCAGATATTGCCTGAGGCACAATTAATGCTGAGTGCCAACTCATTCTCACTTTATAGACAAATGAATGGATATAAAATTAATGGGTCCACACCAGGAGATGGAGGAATTCTGGGAAGAGTTGAGGATGTGATGGCATGGGGGCTGTTTACCTTATAAGAGGGGTTCCAGAGGTCATAATGGAAGCTATTTGTAAAGAAGATCAGAAATGGATGGAAAAAACATGATGGGGAAAATGCACAGAATAATAGATGGACGTGAGTCCTGTAGAGGTTTGTTCATTGGAAGGATGGTGTCCTGGCTGTGACTGAGGATGGCTGGCATGGACGATGTGACTCTCACTGACAATGCTGAGGTCCCTAAGATGGGGTGGCTGAAGCCTAAGCAGTCTGAGAAGGCAACAATGTCAGTAGCCTGCAGTTTGCACAGTATTTAAATGGCAAGATGTGGACATGCTTGCATGATGCTTTTTAAAGACAATCGGCCTTGCTTATTAAAAATGATTAGCTGGCCTTTAAACGGCTCCATTCCCAGAGGAATCATTGACTTGAAGTAGCTACCGAATAGAATTTTTTGTTGTTTTCTGACAAGAATTGGGTGTCATAGAGCAGCTTGGATGAAATTAACCTGAAGTAAAGCTCCTTTAACATGGCTGGGGATGAATTGGGCTATTTTCTCCAATGCCTTAGCCCACAGTGGAGTAGAGGTAGACTTCGGGTTGCTAAAAGCCTGAAAGCCTTAAGTTCTGTCACTAGCCTGGTTCTATTTTTCTCCTTTGATCATTTGCTGAGAGCCTCTGAGATGGTATAACCTCTCTTCTGTAGCTTATATGTTAGCAGGATGCATATAAAAATGTGGTAAGATATATTAGTCTTGAGGGAAATGGGTGAACTAGGTGAATTAAATAGGGAGAGAAACACCCACAGCTCCCTTCCATTAATCATCGAGGTAATATAATTTTCTAGAGGAAGAATTATTGACATGTAGTGAATTGTGAAATCAATATCTGTACTATTTACTGAACACATGCTGGGCATTTTTACCAGAATCATTGGTAAACATCTTCAGTCATAAACTTCTCAAATTCTTGGACGGATTTGTGTTTTAATTAACATTCTTAGCTGGAAACTAGAGGCAGATGGGAAGTGTTGTTAATAATTCCATAATTGATAACAATCACTTCTGAAACAGAAAAAAAGCTCAGTGCTCACAAATTATTTCAGAGAACAAAACACTCTAAATTGTGAGACATACTCAGTGGCAGAGGAAATTGAGTTGTCCAGTGAATGAAGACTGGGTCAGAAGCAGAAGCCCTGGGTTTGCATTCGTACCCACCACTTACTATCATGGAGATGATATCTGTCTTTTCTCAATGCCATAGTTTCCTTATCTATAGAGTTTCAGTAATCCTTATCTTCACAGGGTTGATACAAAAAATAAATGAATGAACAATGCCCTATACCTGCCACCAAACAAGTCCTCAGTAATTCACTTAAGGTTAATACGTGAAATACAAAACAGCCCTGGAGTTTATCAGTATCCAATATCCACTCAGTGCTCAGCCCTCATGATAATTCAACTTTTTAAAAAAATTCGGAATTTGTACTTCGAGAAGCAAGGACAACCTACTTTTCAATTAAGGTTCTGGAGAGTCCTGAATTTAAAACACCAGTTTAACTTTATTTAACCTGACATTTCCCCACATATTTAATGCCAGCCCTCTCTTCTCCTTAAAACCTATTAAACTCTTAAGGAATCAAACTTCTTCAGAACACTTTAAGAAACACTGATATAAGGTTTCAGTCCCCCTCCCATTGTTGGTGGGTTGGAGTTAACACAGCAGCAAATTAACGTTTATTAAGTGATCACCATGAGCTAGGTTCTGTCTTACAGATTTTTAACTCCAAAGTCTCTCTAAATTCTTACATCCTTTGGGAGTCAGTAGTATTAAAATGACCGTTTTGTAGTGGAGGAGACAGAGGCACAGAGAGCTGAAGCATCTTGCCTAAAGGAACCAAACAAAGAAGCAGTGGATGACGATTTGAAGACAGACAGTTTCTGTGACCACAGTGCTAATCTGGGGTTTAGTCAGCTGATGGAGGTCAGTGGGTGCCAAGAGGAAAGTGAAAACAGAGGAACTTAAAAGAGACCTCCGTGGAGTGGCATATTCCTAAGGGCCAGAGAAAATGTGGAAGTCAGGAAGAAGAGTTAGGAAACCAGAGAAGCAGAGCCAAAAGCTGGAGCAGTGAACTGAGAGTAAACTGACAGAAGTGTGGGGTTTTTTTCTAGACTGCTGCAAGCTGCCTGCCTCTTGCTTGTATCTGTCAGCCGTGGTCTTGCGTGTGGGTTAGCCTGCTGAATTTTAAAGGCCGATCATAGGATGGACCTCTTGGTTCAAATAGGAGAATTTCATTAAATCAGTCCGTGGAACTCTATTCACTGTACAGGTTCACGCAATTAGAATTAAATAAAAGAGAAGCATATTGGGTCAAATAAGTGTAACTAGGAAGGCAGCAGACATTGCCTTTGGAGTTTAAACATTCTTTCATGTGAAGGAATCCACTTACTGCATCAGGCTAAATACCAGTAAGCAGTAGTTTCTCCTTAGCTCAGTCCAAATAGCAGTTAAATGCAATCCCTGAATTTAGCAGGGTTTGTGGCTTGGTGAATTTAAGGGAGAATGATTAAAATGGATATATATGCCTATTATGAGACCTGACATTCTCTTTGGAGTGAAGAAGGCTCCCTTACTGGGGTATGGGAACCACATGATGGTAAAACAATGGGGTTTATATTGGATTCATCATACAGAGGGAGTCATTTGGTTTGGAGAAGGATATTTGGACAGGAAGATAGACTGCTGTGGAATCCGTCACTCCATTTAACTCGAGGGCTGATTTACCAGCCCCATACAGGTTTCTTTTTGGTCCCTTGTTCATCATGTACATACTTTCAGAAGCTGGGTTCTTAGTCAAAGGTGGTGACTTCTCAGAGTTAAGGGGGCAAGGGTGCCCATATTTGTATATATCCAAGTAGCTGTTCTCATCTGCTAACATGGGCAAGTGTACATATTCCCTATGACCCAAATTCAACACAATTTTGAGAGGTGGACCCTTCTCCTCCTTTCCCACTCCCAGAGAAAAACTCTCAAAAGTTGTCAAAACTCTCCAGAGTTTCAACCAACCAGTTGTTCCTGAGTGGAAGAACAGTTTGAATACAATTTAGGATGGACTGAATGACAGAAAGGGACCACTGAAGAACAAGTGTACCTAGGAATGCCTCAGAGAGTCAAAATGGGTTCCTTGAAATAATTCACTAAAATAAATTTACTGCATAATTCTCTAAAACCTAGCCAAAATTTTCTCAACTACACTACAGAGTCCAGCTCTAGGAACATCCCTTCTGTCTGCCCTTCCATGGCATGATGGTGGATCTCTGTCCGGCAGTGAAAATGAATTAATGATATGTCAAAAGAGGAAAACCCTTTTCTATCATTTGGGTGATGGTTGGCTTCCGCTTACTGCTGTGCAGCAAAATGAAAGTGGTAGCATGCCCAAGACCGAGTACAAGTACTTGATAATTTTGGGAGAATTCCTCATTTGGGGATTTGATTTTTAATGAATTGCTTTGTAGCAAATTAATGGTTGATTTGATTGAACTGGAGCCTCCCATCAGCCTGCCTCATTAGTGAGGAACATAGAGTAGTATGGACGGATATGGGACCTCCTTCTGTTCTTTCATAGTTCTGGACTCCTTGTTTAAACCTAAGGTGATGCTTTTCAGTCCTCAGGAACTGAGGACCTAAGTCATGGCCAATTTTGCAAAGGTTTTTTTATTTCCCAGTCAAATCTAACCTCTCTTTCTAGTTTGACAGAACCTACCCTGGAAAGATTCCTTTTCTGCATCCTAAGTGAAGGGATAAGAACTACATCTGTCACTGAGAGAACACCTGATTCAGACCTCCTCTGTTCTGGTTATCTGTTTACTGCATAACAAACTACCCTACCACTTAGTAGCATAAAACAATGGCACTTTAATTATGCTCATGGTTCCTTGGGTCAATAATTCAGATACGGCCAAGCAAGGGTGGCTTGTCTCTATTCCATGATGTCTGACACCTCAACTGGAAGGATTCTAAAGACAGATGTGACTTGAATGGCTGGGTCTAGAATCATTTGAAGGTTTCATTACTCACATATCTGGAACTCGGGCTGGGATCACTTACTGACGAAACTCAGTGGAGACTATCTACCAGAGCAACTGCACGTGGCATCTTCATGTGACTTGGGCTCCTCACAGCATGGAGGTCTTGAGATAGTCGAATTGCTTCCTTGGTGTGCAGGGATCCAAGTTCATGTGTTTCAGGAAACAAGATAGAAGCTGCATGGTCTCTGTGACCTAGATTTCAATATCACATATATTCACTTCTGCTCATATGCAAAAGTTGACGTTGTCATAGCCTTCCCGGAATCAAGAGTAGATAAGGATACACTCCCACCTCTTGCTAGAAAGTATTAAAGTTCTGGTTATGTTTTTAAATTGCCACATTTGGTAACTAGCAACACAGAGTAATGAGACTACCTTTTCAACAGATCTCGGAATATCTCCAAATACATATGGCTTTTTTTTAGCAAAATCTACTTTTGGACCTAGACGTGTGTTCTAGGAATATTTCCATGGCTTAAAACAAGCTCAGTGTAGCAGGTCACAGCCAGTTTGGGAGGCTCGGGAGAACACCAGCATCATTAGTTTGTAATCATTCTTCTCTTGGGATGCCAAAGCATATTCCCTAGCTTCATCACCTATTTAGATCACGGGACTTCATAGGATGCATTTTAGCTGTCTCTAAATTAGACACGCGATTTGCTGCCTCTGAAAACGTTTACCACGAAATGTTGGGACCAATGGGCCACATTATAAAAGAGAATCTTTGAACATGAGTGTTGAGTCTGGCTGCTATAGGAACTTGCAAAGGGGCACTTACTTTAATGGATTCACCATGATCTGAGCTCTGTCTTCTCCACAGACTTGCAAAATCTGAAATTCAGTATTGGTGAGTACATGCTATTAGTGATGAGAACGCATGAAGCTAGTTGTGGGAGACCATGTGTAAACCAGATACCAGTTTAATAAGTTCTGTGGAGAACTATCACTAGCGAGGGATACTTCCATTCACTGGCTTTCACGGTCTTTCCATGGAGGCATTCTGCATGGCAAAGCACATAATAGAAAGATATTTGGGAAATATTGGACAAAACTCTGGACGGCAGGTATGATCTCATGATGATCTGATGTACTCAGCATCTAGCAGTGTCTGGTGTGGATAAGGCTTACGATAACTGTTGAATACTTTAGAATGGAAGAGATCTTAGGGAGAATGCAGTCTGATGGTTTACAAACATCCCCAAGGTCCGTGAGGAAGTGATCTAAGGGCCCCCTGTGGAATCAGTGGACAGGAAGTAGCAGGGGCCCTAAAACAGCTCCCCTTTTATTTATTTAAATTATTAGAATTCTAACTAAGATTTAAATTTTGAAAGGAGTTCTACTGATACAAAATATCAGCAGCTAATAATAGAAAATACTGGCAAAAATAATGTTTGTCAATGAGGAAACTGAGACCCCAAATAATTAGGTAATTTGCCCAAAGTGACCCAATTAGTAAGAGACTAAACTGGCTCTCAAATTAGAAGCTTCCCACTCAAAGGCCTGACCTGTTTCTAATATGCAACATCCTAACGACTCACTGGAACCTAAGCCTCTAATTTCCTGTGACGTTCTCCCATCCACCTCCTGACAATCACATTTGGCTTCTGTCCAGAACTTATTACAACATTTTCATTTTTTTTCCTGAGAAGCCACATTTGACATTGCAATCATCATCTTATAAAATTCCCTTCTGCCCCAGTTCTTTCCTGTTCTTTCCTGAGCCTCTTTCATTCTTCCTCTTTTTTTTTTTTTTTTTTTTTTTTTTAGTTCCTTGGACAGCCTCATAGACAAGTTATTTTCTGGTATAGGGAGAAAAGGAGCAAGGGGGATGCATTGGATAAGTGGACTATAAAATCCAGGCAAAAGCTCATTCTAAAACACATTTTCCTTAAAGCATTGTTATCACTGCTATTGTTCAGACCATTCCATCCATTCTCTTGAGCTGCTGCTTCCTGCCGATGTTTTAAAGTGGTCAAAATAACCCTGCTCACTTACTTGCATGTAAAAAATGCGAGCCATAGCCGCAGAAAAGTTTGTCTCGCTCATCTTTAGCTGGCTGTGCAGTTGACCTTGCCTTGCAGCTCTATGCGCTATCTTTCTACCTGCAGCTGACTGTGAGGATCAGAGCCGAGAGGAGAGGGTCAGAGATGAAAAGAGCTCTGGGAATCTTGAAATTGAGTCTTATTTTACACATGAAGAGATGGAAATCAGAGAGGGGGAGTGATTTGCTGGAGGCTACACAGCTAATTAGTGACAGGGAACTGTGTCTCCTGCTTCCTAGCCCAGGACTCTATTAGCAATAGCAGCTTTAGTTTTGCTTCAAGCCTAATGCAGTGCCCTCTAGATGAAACCCTGGTGGCAGTACATGCTCCCAGTACCACAGAAAACGACTGATGTCCTGTGGATCAGACGTGGCACCCAACTAGCTGAAGTCAAGAGGGGCACACAGGGCCTGGAGGGTCATGCCGCTGCAGTGGACATCGGTTCGGACAGAGACACAGCTAGCAGTGGCAGGAGCTGAGTTCTCTCACTGTGCCAGCCGTCTGTCGCAGCAACTCTTTGTTGTGACAGGTGATTGAGGCATGAGCAGTGTGCTTACCCAGAAAGAAAGAAGACAGGAGCAGACGGCAGGGACCACAGGCAGGTGTTTCTATTACGCCCAGTGAAAAGAGATGATGAGCGACTCCTAGTCTGGAGAATGAGTTTGAAGTCCTTTTTAAAGCAGCAGAAAGCTTTTATTTATCTAGACAAAATCTTCCCTGGAACTCCAGTGCATAAGATGTATTAAAGCAGAGCTGCTGCCTTGGTTGACTTTGGGGAGAGAATGAGATGTTCTCTGAGGCGCCTACCAGCCAGTTTGGATATTAATGACGAGGGAGGACTTTTGCCACTAAAAGTTTTAGAAATCTGTGATGGTACTACTGGTTGTCATAGTGATACGATGAGGTACTATAGTTATTTAGTAGGCAGTAGCCAGAGTTGTCAGATGTCCTGCAATGAGGAGGACAGTTCTTGACATTAAACACTTGTTCCACATCTACCATGATTGATAGGACTCTTTGCCCAGACATTCATGTAGATGAAAAAGCAGTTCATAAATATCTGAGCCTAGATCCCAACTCTACTTCACATGTGACAAGCAATATTTATTACCCATTACTGTCACGCAGGGCGGCCTGTGGGATCTCAGCTCCCGCTCCCCACACAAGAACACAGGATATGGTGAGGCCAAAAAGGAACACCCACGGAGCCATAGACGGGGGAGTCATACTACTGTATTCTCGCTGGCGGCACTATACTCTCACTGGAGGCTGGATCCACACTGTCCGCAACCCGCCATCCTAACTGCAATCCGCACTTACCAGCTCAGCCACCAGCTTCTTGTTAAACCCCATTTGCTGCTAGCGTAGCCACAGCAGTTATATTAGTGGCCAATGGCTCACTGGTTACAGCTGCCGGCCAACTAGCCACAGCTGATGGCCATCCAATCACAGTTGATGGCCATTTACTACCTGAGCCAGCACCTTTCCACGTGAGGCCGAGAGCCTGGAAACTGCACTCCTGGCTCTGTCCCCACAATTATCTTTTCCAGAAATGCTACAACTGGAGTAATTGAGGGGAGAGTGGCTTTTTTTGGTTTTCTTGGGAGCTTCACCAGAAGTTGCTCACCAAGAGACATAGCAGAAAGGTTAAAATCAAGGATTCTGGAGCCAGCCTGCCTGGCTTTGAATCCCAGAGCCTATACTTACTAGCTAGCTGTGTGTGACTTTGGCCAAGTTACTTAACCATTCTGTGTCTGTTTCATTAGCGGTAAATTGGGGATAGTAACAGTACCTACTCAAAATGTTGTGAGAATTGCATGAGTCAATAATGTAATGTACTTAGAGCAGTTCCTGGCACAAAATAAACGCTCTGACTTTATCTTGGAAAATCATCTCACTATGGTAATGCTACTTACATTGTTTGTGGCTCTAATACAACTCTACCTGCATTGTTCTGCAGTTGCAGTTGTATGCCTGGTGATTGTGATCTGGATGTGGACATGCATATTTATGTTTCCTTTAAAAGGTTCAACTATAAGAAAAAAGTGTTGAAAATAAATCATTGACTGCTGTCCTGTTTAACATAACTAGAAGCTTATCTGCAGGAAACACCTAACGGCCTTATTATGTTTTCTAGGATAGCTATGCCCAGCCTTTTACACGGAGTATGCATTATTTTATTACGGATACATTTTTTTGGTATGTTAAATTTAGAGTTTATGATAATTTTTGTCAAGATTATGTGTGTGGGTAGTTTATAATATTTAAAATGTTCATTTCGAGATAATGAAGAAAGAAAGGATTACAAAATACTTGTTAGTAACAGGAGACATTAGGTGTAATTAGATGGGGAGCCCCTGCAATAGATGAATGAGAATCACCTGGAATTCTTGAGTTTCTATGTAATGAAAGCAGAGTTGTTTTGGGAAAGCTGAGAAGAAAAGAGGTTTCTCTAGCCCACTCTGTTTTTTTCCCCTAAGCGCCCCTGCAACCTTCAAGGCTCTGGTAAACACAGATTGAAAATCTCTAAGACAGAGATTCCCAAAATATATCTGAAAATATGCCTGAAGTCCCACTGGCAAGGCACTTAGTAGACTAAGAATGAAACCACCAACAATGGGATTGCCCTCAATTGCAATGACTAAGGGTTATTAGCAATGAACATACTAAAATATTTATTAAGGACTACTCATATCTACCATCTCTGTTGTAAAATTAGATATTTCTCAAGTTTTTCAAGAGTCAGTTAACTATTCCACTGAGATAGCTGGCCATGTTTAGGAACTTCTCAACTCACACAGACAAATTCTTGGACTTTGAGGGAAGGATGCTTTGTTCACTGAACATTACAAGTATTTCAAGTTGGTTATGGCTTTTACTCGCTATAATTCTTGATTCTTAATTATATATAAATCACTATTTAATTATATGAATATCAGTTTTGTTTCTTATGAATTTTTCTTTGGTCTAACCTTATGTAATGATGCTCATTTTATTCTTATTCTGGGCCAATAATTTGTCAATAACAAGACTTAATAGGTAATTGCATTTTAATTAAATTGTGAAATGTCTGTATCCAATCTACAATCTCCTTCTCCAGTGGTGATTTTCTATTTGTCAATTCAATAACAAGTTACCACTTGACTGGAAAGTGAAAAAAAATAAAATAGATGGGTAGAATGTATAGCCCTACCTAAAAGGACCAAGATTGGTAACATTTAAGAGCATTTTCTAGACACAAAAAGTGTACCTGGGATGAGGATGGAGCAGAAGAGACCCAGGAGCCATGATGCCCTGCAGGAAATGTAGAGAAAGTAGATGCCCACCCAAAGACAGTTTCTGGTAATGGAGGTGATTGTTTTCATCTGAAAGCCTATGTGGAGAACACAGCAGGCAGGCTACACAGATGAAACAAAGTTCTTCTGAGGAACTCTGCCTGGAAAGATAATGAACAGGCAGGTCAGACCTGAAATAGCACTTCCCTCCTTTCACACACTTGAGATATTTTTCTGTTGTGAATTCTGGGCTTTAATTGCCAGAATCCATTCATCCATGAGCAAGAAGAACAGAAATTTCCAGGATTTACCAGGAATGCCAAGGACCTCTGTCCTAATAGAAATGAGAGTGCAGATCAATTAAATTATAAATAAAACTATCTATGGAATTTTCATGGCCAGTTACTGTCCATCAGAACACATCCACATTTTTTTCTGAACCAACAGAACATGCAAGTAGGGTGACTAGAAGACAAATCTCATGCAATTGCAGGACCATTTTCTTTTTTCGGTAGACTTTACATGAGTCCTAGAAGTAAAAATTACTGGGTTGAACAACTTTTATAAGGAGAGGTTTTGAAAAGTACTTAGTACCCTCCCTCCACCTAAACAAAAAGTCCTGAAGGCTGGGTTACAAAATGGCCCTTGGTTTTTCTTCTAGCCCTAGAATTCCATAATTTCAGAAGAAATCAGTAAGATTTATACCGACCCATTCTGCTCACTATAGTCTCCTTTGCCATAGCTCTTGGTAGTTTGGAGCAGAACCTAGAAGAATAGGCTTGCTTTCCCATTCCCCTGGACTTGCATTTCAATTAAAATGGGAAATCTCTATATTCATTCATTCAACTAACGGGAATTGAAGACTATCTACATGCCACTTATTTTTCTAGGTTTAGGGATGCAAAGATAGAGAAACTGATTTCAGCTTGCTCAAAGTCCTGAGTTCTCCTGATACAGACAAATGAAAGCGGTGATAATGCAGTAGAGTAAGCATTGTGCTTGAGATAAGTAAGATGTGCTCCGGGAGTAAAGGGTGTTGGTTTGCAGCATCTTGAATCCAAAAGGCATTGTGAAAGTATAAGTACCACTACCTTGTTTAGCAAAAAACATTAGGTATATCTTTGTGCATTTCCAGACGGCCAGATTTCTCCACTTTTTAAATTGCATGGGAACACACAATAGGCTTTTCTGAATGCAAATGTTACCACTGGTGACATTATCACCCCTTCTTTGGGTTTTTCATCTGAAAAGTATAATGAAGAGTAGAACTTGGTTAATGCTTTCCAACCTTCCTCCATAAGAAGTGAATCATATCTAATCGTTCTTGAGGGCTTACTCTATGCCAGTAAATCCAAAATTCATCTAAATTCATCATGCATCTTAACTTCAAATAGAATCACATCACTCTCCCGATTAAATGCCTCAGTGGCTCCCTTTGTTTAGAATCATGAGGGTAAAGGTCATTGTCCTTATGTGATATCTTAGGTTCTCTATGATCTGGTCACTTCTCCAGTCTCATGTCTTACCTTCTCTTACCTTTAAATATATATTTCAGCCATACGTAGAGGCCTCCCAGTATACCTCTTTTCATATTTTTGTCTTCATCATTTTAAATCGCCTGATATTTATTTCTTGTGTCCCTACTCTTTGAAGACTTACTTCCAATGTCACCCCTTCTAGGACACTCCCTGCTGGCTCCAGGCCAGTGTTGTTGCCTGTCCTATGTACCACGCAGTACGTGCATCTTTATGACCAGAGCTTATCATACTGCCCTGACATTCATGTAAGTGTTTCTCTTTTTTACTAGGCTGTGAACTCCTCAAGGACAGAGGCCATGCCTTACTCATTCTGATATTGCCAACATCTGAGCAGAGTGGATGCTTAGAACACATTGGCTGCAGAGTCCTGATCCAGGGTTGTACAGCAGTTAGGAGCTCTAAATCTAGAGCTCAGGTCATACACTTCCAATTACTGCTGTGTCACCTAGACAAATGATTTAAACTCTCCGAACCTCAGCTTTCTCATTTATGAAGTGATAACAGTGGTACTATCTTCACCATGGTTGTTGTGAAAACTAAACATAAAAATGAATGCGAAATACATAGCAAGTTGTTTTGGAAATAATAGTCACTTGTAAAAGTTAATTGTCATCATTTCTCATCATTATACTTAGAAAAGATCATACCCAAACCCAAGGCAAAAGCACATGTGTTTAAGGCTACATAACCTTCAGAGAAAGTTTCCCCAGATTTACTTCCTTGCCATTTGCTAGTGTTTGTCAATCCTTGCAGTCAGAAAAAAATGTAAGGAAGCGTGGCTTTATACCTGGATCACATTGTGTATCAGTCACTTTATTTTTATCAGTAGCACTTTTTTCTGTATTTGAGAAAAGATTATAGAAATGGAAATGACTTCAGAAATTTAAGGGAAAGTAGCTTGGAGAATATGAATAAAATTGAGCCCAAGATAAAATTATCAGCCTTGCCATTTTTTCAGTCTTGCCCACTAGACAGACTTTAGTAAAACTATTCTGGTCTGTATTTCTTTCTGATTTATTCTTGGGTCTTTCTGAGTCCCAGAACCAGGTTTCATAACAGGTGAGCTAAAACTGTTGGTGAATAAGTAGCAGAAGCCTGATATTGCCCTTAAATGATATAGACTTCAAAGAACTGAAAATAATTTTAAACACTAAGTGAATGTAACATTATGATATAATAGCTATTATTTATTGTTTGCCTATTGTGATAAGCATTTTCCATTTCTTACCATATTCAATAATCACAATTCAATGAGGAATGTACCATCATTTTTTTCATTATAGAAATGAAGAAACCGAGGGTTGCACATCCTAGGACTTATCCAAAGTCAAGAGCTATAAAGAGACATACCTGAAACACTAAACCAGTTCTGTGTGACACCCACTTTCATATTATTTATTACTTTACTGAACAAACACACATATATACGGCCATGCTCATATACATGTATGCACACATGTGAAAAGAGTAGATAGATGTAGGCTCCTTGAATATATATAGCTGCAAGGCAAGTATAAAAAATGTTGCTTCATATTAAAAGTCCATGTTGACTCTTGCAACAAATAGAAAAGAAACAAGGTGTAAACCATTTATTTTGGCCTGTTCCTATAGACCATGGAGTTAACTTGAGTTCAATTTTAGGAGTGACTTTAGCATCAGAGTCAATGGGGACGAGACTGATATTTTTATCCTGAGAGCCTTTGAACTGCCTAAGCTCCCAGAAGCAAGATGTAACATTCACTACCTGTTGCTATTATTATTATTATTATTATTATTATTATTATTATTATTATTTTTAAAACTTCTCTGCCCAGGTGTGGTTCACTGTTCAGTTAACACCTTCAATCTCTGGAAAAATTCAATTCACTCTTTTCCTGATTAGCAAACCCCCTTCCTGCCATCAGCTCTGTTCATCATTCGTTTGATTGTATTTCCAGATATCTGAGACACTGTCTGCTTATCAAGTACAACTTTCCCTTAACCTAAATTGTTGAACTTTAAAGATTTGGAGCATTATAACATTATTTTAACTCCTGACATTAAGCACATAACTTTTGATTATTGTTGAGTCATAAATTACTCCCAAGCCTTTACCCACTGCCAGGTTTGCAGAGAACTATTGAGAGCTCTTTACAGATGCCTCTTGGAAACTAAAAATTTCCTCTACTACTTACCTGTCTTGTTATCCTATTATACTGAGAGAAGGAGAAGGATCAGTGGAATCTTTGAATCAAATCAGGTGGGTTGGTATAAAAATTAGGGAGCAGTTCCTAGAAAAAAATGACAAAGCTTTGGTGTTTTTTTTTTTTTTTTTTGGACAACCTAGAGAAACGATATTGTTGATGTCTGCTGAAATGACAGGACTGTCCGAGAGGAAATAATCCAATAGGAAATAATCCAATAGGAAATGTTAACAGTTCCTTCTTTCATTTATTTCTTCCTTCCTTCCTTCTTTCCATTCTTTGCTCTTTCCTTCCTTCTGTTTTTCCTTCTTTCCTTCTTTCCTTCCTTCCTTCCAGCCTTTTAAGCCAACCCTGATATTACCAGTTATTAGATGCCTACTTTGGATAAAACACTGTGCAAAGCACCCAGATTTAGAAAATAGAGGCACAAAGATTAATCAAATTTAGTGTTAGCCTCAAGTTATTGTCATAATACCAGGGAGGCAAAACATACATGGCAAACAGGTAACTAAAATCCAAGGTGGAAAGTGCTCAGTGCCATAGACAGGCACAGGTAAGCCTATGGAAGTTCAGATGAGAGAGTCTTCCCACTGAGGAAGTAGGGAATCGTCATGACTGGCAGCATTGGAACTGGACTCTTGAAAAAGGTATGAGTGTTGAGGATGGGGGAAAGCTTCCAGGTGGAGGAATAGAGAACAACAGAGAGATGAGAAATCTCATGTTTCCATCAGTTCCCTCATTCCTGCTCCACGCCGCTGGGCCTCTAGGCCAGCTATCCTTCAGCCCTTCCCTCTTAGGAAAAGCAAGACCCTTTTCCATTTATTTTCCCACATCAAACTCATTTGTTCTGTGTTAGATGGATATTCAGGCCTTCTATGTGACCAAATGGCTAAGCTATAGGTCTGTGCACATGAAAATATCATTGTCTACTATGTCACTCATTTTAAGTTACTTGTGCATATTTTAACAAGGAATTTCTGAGAGGTGACCTCAGTTCTACTCATGTAGTATGAGATTATCAGGGTTCCTTTTATTTTTACAAGGAAGGAACAAGTACTTTCAATTTCCCCCTCGATTAGAGAGATAACTGTCCTCATAGCTAACTTGGCATCGCCTCTGTCCAATGTCATTTGGCACAAGAAAACCTGAGAAGGATATAGATTTTTGCGGGCAAGGTAATTTTCATGTAACGAATTCCTTTTTTTTTTTTGGTTGACAAATGATTTGGGGGGAAATTATGAAGTGTAGATGGGGCACCCTATAGTATATTAGAGTCAAACCCATGTTAGAAATCTAGTAAATCTTTCTACTAAATCTGTATTAAAGAGAACAAAATATCCCTTAAAAGTGGCACAAAGCTCTATTCCAAGAACCTCATGGCTCCAAGTTGTCTGTTCAGATATTCTAAAGGGATGCTCTACTTTATAGTGTGAAGGATCTTAAGGGAAGGAAAAATAGAGTAGTTCCTAAATAACATTATGGGCTGTGTACTATTTTTAAGACATTTTTCCTTTACAAAACTGTCTCTTGGCATATCATACCACTCACATTAAAATGTAATCTCCACCTGGGCTTAGGAGATGCTGCATGATCTGGCCTCTGCTTACCTCTTTCTTCTCATTTCCTTCACTGTCACTGTTACTTAAATTGCTTTAGTCATATTGACTTTCTTCCCGGACTCACATAACTTCATTTCTTCCTGGAGATGTTTTGTATTTCCTGTGTCTTCTGCCTGGAGTGGTCATCCCCTCCCTTCAGAGAGCCTGTGGTTCTCACTCTTTCTTCATTCTGGTCTCTGTACAGAGAAGCCTTCCCTAACCACCTGGTGTAATGTAGATCTTCTCCCACCACGATCTTGCCTGCTTTCCATCCAATTTAGTTTTCCCCATCCCACTTAATACCGCCTAACATTATGGTGAATATTAATATATTAGTTTATGGTCTGGGTTCCTCTCCAGATTGTAAACATCAAGAGAAGAGAGACTTTTGCCTTGCTTACTGCTAAATTCCCAAAGTCCAGAACAATGACCAGCATATAATGGCCACTTAATCAAAATTTATTTAATTGGTGGTAAGTATCGGTGTCCCTGTTTTACAGGAACCTATTGTGGTCAACAGAGATAGGAAATTTACTCAATATTGCCTGCCTAGTAACTGAAGCAGCTGAAAATTAAACCTGAAAGCTTCTTCTCCTTTCACTACACCAAAATTACTTAAAGAGCACGCTGTAACAAATTCCTCCCTTATATTGTAAAGTTTGATGTAAGTGATGTCTTTCCTGTACAATACCTCTGTTATAATTGGATATTATTTTTCTCACTTCCCATTTCAATAAAACCTAATCTGGGTCGTCGTCTTCTGTGGAATAACTGTGGCAAGTTTACTACACACAGTAATCATTAATTAATGCACAAAGTATATTAACTTTAGCTAAGACAACTAATACTAATGATGATTCCTACATACTGCCTTCTTCCCTCTCTCCCTCCCTCTAGTTATTTGACAAAGCTCTTTTCACTTCTCTTATCTTATTTCAGTGAATATCAGAGCTGGAAGACATTTTAGCCAGGAACCCAGAGGGAGAGGGATTCTTTCGGTGTCACATACATCCCTGTACTTGGTTACCACGCTCTTTCTGATATGACCAGCCATCTTACAGCCTGCATATGAGAAAAACAAAAGGGAAAAAAAAAGCTAAAAGTAAAATGTATCTTAACACCCTAAATGTTTCCTTTGCCTCATGTTAACATTGGTTATAAAACAACTTCCTTGAAAGTGCTTCTATTTATTTTATCTATGCTTTTTTTAATTATGTGGAGACATGGCAGGGCCATATCTCAGTGTCGTTTTAATTGGAAGTATTGATGTCTGAAGTTGCACCCTGCTGGGGAAAATTTAATTATGATCCACAGGTCCCCAGCCTGAATAGTTCTGTGGTACATTGTAATGCTGTTCATAGCTGTCGTTTTCCTTCCCACCCCGTAAGAGGAATATACCTTGGCAAAACTAGGTATGTGACTTGCTTTTGCCATTAGCATGTGAGTGAATAAGATGTCAGTTGCATCCAAGCAGACGCTCCCTACTACAAGAGGAAGCAGGTTGTATAAAAGTGCCGCTCTCTCAGCCTGATGTCCATAATAAGAAGATCTATGGAGCAAGTTCATAGTAGACCCAGAGCAGAGCTTGCGCTGACTTGCAGCCTTATAGTAATATGTGCAAAAAACAAATGTGTTGTTGTGATTGTTGTAAGTCATTGAGAAATATTAGGTTTGTTTGTTAGCATAGCACACGCTGAGTAATAGGGGTTCAAAGAAAGAAAAACAAAGAATTATAAAATCTCAGATTGAAGATCACTGAGTCCTAGCCTCTGTCCAGTTTGGGACTTACTCCAGAATATCATAACAAACAGCCACCAAGCTATTGCTTGAAAATCTCCATGCACAAGAAACCATCTTGCCAACTACTTAAGAGTTTTTAGAACTTATTCAAAAGGTATCTTAAAGATACTGCTACTTCCATGACATCATCTGAGTTGCACCTGTACAATTAATTACTTATAATTCTTCATTAATTAAACTCTTTCTTAAATAAATTTACTTAACAAAGGATACTTGTTATCACTACCAGAAATGTTTAAATTGCTGCCTTTAAACAGAAGGTCATTTGATAAAAATACATGCTACAGAAACTAAACAATTAATTCTGGCTATGCTCTATGCCTATGGCTATGGGACTTTCTCTCTCTTATTAACTAAAATTATTAGGAGGTCTTAGAGAATTGAGCCCTACTTCTTGTTACCAGAAAATAGAAAGAGAAATCGATAAAGGGTAACTTACTCGTGGTATGATTTAGGGCTGTTCAATTTGTGCCTGATTCTTTTGAGGACCATCAGGAAGACACAACAGAAAATATACTGGATGGATCCAAGAAATCATCGCTTTTCTCAAGGACAGTTATCAAGAGTGAAGCTTTTTCAACAACTTCTTTTATAATAACATATTAATATCATAGGTATTGACTGATGAAGAGCTGATAAAATTCTCCTTCCACTTTTGTTCCATCACCTTTCCCCACAGTCTTAAATCTTCCTTTTTCTGGGATGAACATCTCCAAGTCATTCAACTTTTTCTTGTTTGGCATGATTTCTGGGGCTCTCCTATCTGGTCTTCTTAAGTTTTCTCACTGTGGTACAGAAGTGAGTAGAGCTCATGTTTGTGAATAAATTAATTGGTCTGAAAACCACTTGTGTGTAAAATTCACTATAATTTTTTCTCTCTCAAGTTTATTTAGGACATAATGAGAGACTTTGGAAAATAACAAATGACTAATGGTTTACTCTTTGGTCCAATTGCAAATCCTTCCCTTTCTGGAGTAAAATGAGAAATTTTCTTCTTGAAGCTTTTACTCTTAGTTTTGGAATCAGCAAAACTATCCTAAGTCCAGGGGCTAATTTTGTTTTAACCATTCAGTTACCAAGAAAGGATCAGAGGGCTGCTGTTCCTACAAATTACCTCTTGTTGCCATTCAAGAAGAAATGCAAATCAGTCAAGTGTGAGATTATAGCAGCAGGATCTACGACGTCTGATAATTAAGTTCACGAACTCATCCTAGAAAAGTGCTACATGCCTCATTGCTGAATATCACTATAGTCACCTTCAAAGTACTCCCTTTGGGAAGCTATGCACCAACGCCAGTATTTAGTCCACCCTTCAAAGCAATTTTAGAACTCTTTCTGGAATGGCCATCAGAGCTGTCATAATATTATCTTTGCTGTCATCAAAATGTCTTCCTTTCAATATTTCCTTTATCTCTGGGTAAAGAAAGAAGTCATTGGGGGCCAGATCAGGTGAGTAGGGATGGTGTTCCAATACAGTTATTTGTTTTCTGTCTATAAACTCCCTCACAGACAGTGCCATGTGAGCTGGTGCATTGTCATGATGCAAGAGCCATGAATTGTTGGCAAAAAGTTCAGGTCGTCTAACTTTTTCATGCAGCCTTTTCAGTAGTTCCAAATAGTAAACTTGGTTAACTGTTTGTGCAGTTGGTACAAATTCATAATGAATAATCCCTCTGATATCAAAAAAGGTTGTCAACGTTGTTGCAACATGTTCGCAAACTTAATTGTCCAACCTTTTAGTCAAACAGGGTTGAGAGGAAGGGCAATTTCACTGTCTGGGAAGAACTTGACTGTCACACAAACTAAAAGACTCTTTTGTAAGTGAAGCTATTAGAATGTCCATATGGCTTGACAATGTCAGCCACTGCTGGGCTAAATTGTCACACTTCTCTGACAGAAAATCCTGGGCAGTAATTCCTTCTCTGAGTTAAAATAGCTTTCAGACCTCTGTCTACAGGGAGACTAACTGAACTGTTCGGCAGTGAATGCCTGATTAAAGCTCCTCTGTGTGCCCAATGGGAAGGACACTGCTCTTTCCACCTCCAGGAGTAGCTCATTAGCATATACTTGTGCCTAATCAATAGCACTGGAGAGGGGAAAGAAGCAGCTTGGCCATTTATAATGTTAATGGCATGCTGTTCCTCTCAAAAGACTTCCTTTTACTTTTTTTCCTTAATATTTCCCTCCTAGACCAAGTAGGATAGGCCGAATTGTTGGGGAAATATCCCTTGTACCGATTTTTATTATTGTGGTTTTCTGCTTTCACCTCTTCTTCACAGATCCTTTTCTGGCTCCTGGCTATGTGGTCCTAGGCAGAGCACCCGTCACTTAACCTCTCTGAGTCTCAGTTTATTCCTCAATAAAATGGGAATTTACAATGACTTCCTCCAAAGGCCATTGTAAATATCAGTGACATATGAAAGTCCCCTAGGGTATTGCCTAGCCCGTAAGGGAGTGCTCAATAAATGGTATTTAAATCAGAACAGGACTGTAAAAAAATATTAAATCATGTTCCTGTAATGTGCATGCCCCACAGGTAAAGTCAATACAGATTTAAAGAGCATATAGGGCAAGTCGATAAAGACACCTTCATAAAGGGTTTATTCCTACTATTCACAATTTCTATTCATACAAGACTTAATAACTGTTGAAGAGAACTCAGAAAAGAGCGGTGAAATTGACCAAAGGTACATGTAGTCATTGCTCTGAGGAAAAGGTTACGGGAGATGGGTTCTTCAATCTGGGCCGATGAAGAGTACAGCGTTGACTTAATAATGGTCTGCAAGCATGATTGATGTTAGTAGCTGAAAGAGTCATGGAAGGGTTGTATCAAATAGAAACACATCCTTGTCATCCTCCCAAGACCTGCTAAATATTTCCTGAGAGAAGAAGCGGATGAAATGGATTCCTAATGCTAATGACAGTAGTGTCTTTTTACCTGAGGAACATGCCATTAAAACAAACAAACAAACAAACAAACAAAAACACTTGTTATTCAAATGAAAATTTGTCGTAGAATTTTAAACACCAGAAGATTCATTTCAGGGTTCCTCTGGATTTATAGACCCCGTTTGATAAACCGTAATTGACTCTATTATGATTACTATTAGGCTTCTATAATCTTAATAAATAGGAAAAGAACATCTAGCATTGCCTTTTCAGCGTTAAGTACGTTTGGCAATTCTAACTGGTACCTGTAGTGTAGCTGCTCTATATTGATGGCCTAAGTACAAGCCAGATTCAAGTGCCTGAAAATAGATCCAATCATCCTTTTGTTAATGATTAAGAATTCCACTTGTTTAATTACTTGGAGGCTCAATCACTTTACCATGCGATTGAGAGGGCTGTTTTTAAGTAAAGCCAATGTTTTCTGCAAATACCCCATTATCTAAAAAAAAAAAAAGGAACAAACATTTCTTGTTTGGAGTATTTGCCAGTATGTGTTTGCTGCAAAGTACACCTTCAACAAGCTGAATAAATCGTTAGACAGGGTTATTTATGGTTACCCACTTAAATGTAGGTCTTCATCTTCCAAGTACAATGATTTAAATATCCTCGTGTCTGAGGCAGAGGTGCTGCTTTTGACAATAATTAGCCTACTGGTTTGGCTACTGTGTAAAATACCTGGTAAAGCAATTCTGATATAGGTAGCATTATTTTTAAAAAATCTTCACGCTTTCAGAATCGGTGTTCCATTTTGAAGAGGATTTCCTAGAAAAACAGTATAAAATGTAAACTAATATTTATATGTAAAATGTGTCTTGTGCTGCTAGTCATTAATCATGAGAGTGTACAAATGGAAGTGCCAAGTGTTTAGCATGGGGCATAGTTAAATAAATTAGGATACCCAATTAATGGAACATGGTAGGTGCTCATATTTTGATGTATAAGGTCACTGAGGAAAATATGATATGGTATATATAGCTTATATCCTCATAGTAAAAAAAAAAAAAAAGGCATACAAGTGTTAATAGTGTTGTCCTGGGTAGTAGGATTTAAGAGTGATATTTACCCTTTATTTTTCATATAAATTTCCAGCCTTTCCAGACTATTTCTCTTTCTTCCATGAAAATAGCCTTAATGCTTTTTTTTCTAAGATAACACAACAGTAACACTTACTGAAAAAACAAATTCAAACCGAAGCATGAAATTAAATTCCTCTCGCACACCCTGAGAAATCACCATCATTTTGGTGACCATTATGTACATCACCTATTTTTTTTGCATATAGACATATGCTATACACTTTCTTAAAAAAGCATGTGTAATGCTCTTTATGGCAGGCAACTTTTTTCAATTAGTTTTTTGCTCCTTATCTCTCCTCTTTTCCTTTCTTCTATTACTATTTCTTCCTGTAGTTTGACCTACTCTGCATGTAACCATCTAATATATAAATTTACAGATACACAGTTCAAGAATATGTATGTATAAGTGTGTGTTTACATATATATGTATACTATGTATATACATATATGCAGTTATATACGTCCATACATATGTAAGTATATATTAATTATACATGCATGTATTTTATATATATATATATATATATATATAAATGTATGTATAGTAACAATATCAAATTGCCAATATTCAACTGCTTTTGACTTACAAAATGTCAAATTAAAATCAACAGAGTCATTCGTTTTAATGGTATTAAATGATATTCCATGGTGTGGAGAAACCACAATTTACTCAACCTTTCCCTTCTTGATAGGTATTTCCTTTGTTCTCAGCACCAGCAATGCTTCAGTAATCATTGTACATATATTTTGAATAACAAATGCTCTTATATCTGAAGAAGATATTTTTGTTTATGATATAGATTTTCACCAGGATCATTTACATATATTATTAACAAAGAAACTATTATTTTTAATAATAGTTTCTGAAATTTGCAAAACTTTTAATTTTGTCCTGTTGGGGGCTAAAAACATCCTGAATAATAATAAAGATCATGGTTATATCTGCCTTTTCTCTTGATTTTTCAACAAATTACTTTTGTTGATTTTTTCAACAAAAAACCCATTGAGATTGCTGCTGGTGTTCCTTGGAAGATAGACTGTAGATACTTAAGTAGCTTTCTAATATTTCCAGTTTATATGGAGTTGTTATTTGGAATAGATTATTAAAATTTATCAGATGTCTTTTAAGCCTCTATTGTAGCTACAACATTCAACTGCCATATTTTACATTCTCACCAGCAATGTATTATTGTTCCAGTTTCTCCAAATCCTCACCAACACTTGTTGTTATTTGACTTTTTTATTCTAGTTGTTCTAATGGGTTTGAAGTGGTATCACATTGTGGTTTTGGTTTGTATTTTACTGATGACTAATGATATTGAGCATCTTTTTGTGTGCTTATTAACCACTTGCATATATTCTTTGGAGAAATTTCTATTCAGATCCTTTGACCATTTTTAAATTGGGTTATCTTTTTTCTTGACATGTTTTGTATACTATATTAATATTTTATTTAGCATTTTCATCTAGTCTCACATATGAGCTATTTTATGGTTTTGCTATTTGTTATCTGCATTTGATTATTCTACTTTATAAAATACATTTTGGAGCTGTCATTTTTTACTTCAATATGGAAACAAAGTGCATTAAGGTTACTTGCTTTTTAAAATTAGATAAACTTGTCTATAAGGTCATGTGATCTTGAAGCCTTTGAAAATGATTTTTTTTCACTTTTCCAATCTGTTCTTAGATGCTATTAAATATTTTTACTTCTGTTGTGCACAATTATAGTAACTAACTTTGTTTAAAAAAATTTTCCAGTTCCTAAGGATTTATAAGTCATTTATCTGTAGTTCCCCATATAATTATTTTAACCTTTTAATATCTATGATTATGTCTTTTTTTCCATCTCTAGCTGTATACTGACTTTTGCCCCTTCTTTGTATTCCTTAATTAGGCTTCTGGAAGTTTCTCTGTAGAAACAGTATTTGGTGTATTTTAATAGATCCAGTATTTGATGTATTTTTCTTCTTTTCTTTTTGCTTATACCTCACAAATTTTTGCTTTTAAATTGACTCTCTCTTCCTGATTTTTTATTTCATTTAAGAATTCTTTTTATTTTCTTTTCTTTTTAAATTATGGTGATGGAAAGAGGACTGACTCTGGGTGGTGAGCACACAATGTGATATTTTTCATTTCTTAAGAAAAAGACCAGTTTTTTTTGTTAGTTTGTTTAAATGTAGACCTTTTTCTTTGGTCATATCCCTCAATTTTTGTGATAAAGTTTTCAACATTTTATTGTTATATGGTTAGCTCACATTTTCACATTTTCAGGCTTGATTTTTTTTTTTTTTTGATCCAAAGCTTGTTGAGAAAAAGTTCTAATTTCAAATAGTTAATCAGTATTAAATGGTTTTGAAATCAATTATTTCTAATTAATTGTATTATATTAGTAAATTTGAACTATAAAGTGTGTGTTTTAAAAATATTTTAACATTTTATTCAATGCCAAAAACATAATCAACTTTATATCTCTCTTAGACAAAATATATTCTTGATTTGTAAGCTAAAATTATATATCAAATATATTATACGTTGTATGCATATATAAATTATTTTTTTATAATTATCATTTCTCCCTTCTTAAATATTAAAATCTATTGAGTCCTTAATGGAGTATTGTAACTTTTTCAACAATAATTTTTTATGTTAACTTCTACTTGAGTTTATAATGGTATTTCCTTTTATAATCAGTTGCTTTATTGTATGCCTTACCTAGGTATACACCCGTAACATATTCTTAGCATGTTTTGCCTTTTTAAAAAGATATTTATTTTATCTTACGTAGGTTTATAGGATTTTTAATTATACACTGGATACTAATTTTTTTTTTACTTCATATCACCCTTGTAAGTATCTTCTGTTAGTGACATGTCTTGTTACATTGTTCGTACTGGTTTTTGTTTTGTTTTTTCCTTTTGGTTAATTTTGTGTCTGCATCATATTTCAGAAATCATCCCTTACATGGCATCAGGTAGGCATTATGTCATTTGTTTCCTCTTATACAATTTCATACTTTTTATTAAGGTCTTTGATGCATTAGAATTTATTTTTATATATGGTGTGAAGTAGGGATCTGTTTTTTGTTATTCTATGGGAAGAGCCAGTTGTCCCTTCTATTTGAATAGTCCACTTGTACTTTAGTGATACCACTTCATCATGATCACATTATGGCAAAGTCTTTTTCCAGATTTTCCATATTGTTTCATTGGTCTATGTGCTGTTCATGGGCCAATAACACATTGTTTAATTTACTATATTTTTGGAAAACTTTAGGTCATTTGGTAGCATACATTTCCCACCTTATTTTTCTTTGAAAATTTCTTCTTGGATTTTTCATACAATACAAATCTAATTATTTGTCTAGCTGGCTGTCTCTGCCCCTGTGACCAGAGATATTGTGAGTTGGGGCAAGTTGTAAGTTTTCTCCTGAGGCACTGGCAGGAAGACTTCCTGCATTGGTCAACAATACTAGAAAGATGACTATTCTCCTAGCTTCAGGAGGAAAGGATTCAGTCTTCCAACTCAGCTCACTCGTGATTCTCAGGCAGGAAATAACAGGTGTTTCCAGAAACATTTGCATAAGTCTAAAAGTCCTTTCAGTGGGTCCAAGGATCCTAGATTTCCAAGAACCATTCTCATCCTTTACCCCAGGGCTATTTAACACTGGACTAATTACATTTCAACTTAAGAAAGGAGAGTATATGTCAGCAATTTAAATTGGTACTCTAGACCCTGGTATAGCTAGCTGACATCTTCTAGGACCTGTCTGGTTGCGATAGGCAACCCTACATTCCTCAGGAGAAGACATAGATGGTTGGATTGGAGTTGAGAGAAGAGAGCAAAAAGATATGTCTAAACTTCTATCTTTCTAGAATCTTTTTTATCATGATAATTTATTCTTTTATCATGGGAAAAACATTTAAAATAAATCAGTAAAAAAAAACAACGTTAGTGTTGCATAAAAAGACTATGTTCCTTTTAATAGCATCCACTTTTAAAAATAACACTAGCCTGATTAGCTATGACTACTTAGTAAGAACACAGCGCTTTCAACACCTTATAGAATATGGGATTTCATCTGTCATGAGCGTTCTTCCTTATGCTACTATACTGTTTGGCTCAAAAATACTTCCTGTAATGGTGAATATTATAAATAGCCTTAGATTACTTCTCAATTCTCTTCAAGTGTTAAACCAATGTATGCTATCTAATGATTATGTCGTACCTTGAACTCGTTTGCTCTTCAGGCAAGATGTTATCCTATATTTAGGAATACAGGATATTTTCCCTTATTTCCCACATAACATTTATAATCAATTGGAACTATCGTTCCCAACAATTGAATGTGCCTTATCTTCAAAATGTAGCTATGTTTGGGTTGCATTTATTTATATCTTCTTTTTATTTCCAGTACCCAGAAACACTGCTTTATTCCCAACATGGGGCTTGTGCAGGTTATCTCTGTTATAGTGTATTTTTATTATAAACAGTGACATAATACTATGCTGGAATACTATGCTGGTTGAGATATTATATTTATAGACTTTTTATAGTTTGTTTACCATGTGTTCTCAGACATATTATCTCATTTGAATTTTATTCCTACTCTGCAAAGAAGGCATTACCTTCTCCATTATAAGAGGAGAGAAACTGAGCCAAACAGCATATTTAAAATTATTAAATATAAGACAGGACTCAAACTCTTGTTTTCTGACTTTTATTTGGTATTTTCCCCCTTGTCATATTTTAGTATCCAGAGCATTTAAATATTTTTCTCATTGTAAGGGGTTCATTTTTGCCAATAATTGTCCTGATGCTGTAGAAGATGTGTTTTATATTGTTTACTGTCTATGACTGTTATTATGAAATAATATTTTAATATAAACTGTCCCCGAAAGTTAACATGACTTTGCTAACATGCGTAAACTGAGAGACTTAAAATGTGTGTGTGTATGAGAGAGAGAGAGAGAGAGAGAGAGAGAGAGAGAGAGAGAGAGAGAGAGAGAGAGAGAATGAATGAGAATTTGAGTTTTTTACTGCTAAAGATATCTCAAGAACTTTTCCATGGAATAGAACATTTCTGTGTCTCTGAGTTGGCAATTTAGTAGAGACTTGCTTTATTTCCCTGTCAGTTTTATTGTTACCCAATCTGAAAAACAACTGAAAACGTGTGATTTTGTACTGGGAAGTTGCTGTGTTGCTTGTCTCACGTTATACCAGGTGTTATCTAGAATTTGGCTCACACTTCTTGGATGCTGAGTTTAAAATCTCACATTTGCAATGTTACATTAGGGCTTGCTTTTTATTGGGATTTATCGACATGGAGAACATTGTGACGACTCTTATTTCATGTCATCTACATATCTCATCTAAGTACGATATGAGCAAAGTAGCAGGAAACCTCATTGTTTGAGTCATTAATAATGACATGAATAAAGGAATGTGTAATCTGCTGTGGGTAATAATATGTGCATTTTTGGGATTTAAATTGGTTTACCCCATCTCTTCTAAATACTACAAATCTGTCATAAATGACAAAAAAAGATATAAAGCGTATTATTTTCCAGCAAATGATGTTATGGAGTAAGTCAGGGTTCTCCTCTGTGTGGCCTGAGTTCACCGTTCACATGAGTGATGATCTGTTTGTGATTGTGGAAATGGAGTAACTACAGTAAGCCTTGTGTGCAAAGAGTATCCGGGGCCACTGTGTTTGTTTTATAATTCTTCTCACTGCACGTCCCCCTTCTCTATTGTTTTGTATTTTTCTCCCGAGTCCTAAAAGTTTAATCTATTCGAACACCGGCCTTGGAGAAAGCTCATCAACACTCTTGCCTTTTGTCTTTGGCAAACAATGGCCATAGCTTTGAAATCTTCTGTCCTTACTCATGCGTGTTGTTAACTCTTTCCCAGGAAAGAACTTGCTAGAGTCTTAGAAGGCAGTTTGAGGTGGCTTCTGCTGATTTACAGTTGACGAATTTCTTACAGAGCCACTGCATTGGTTTATTATTGATAATATTACCAATTATGGAGGTAAGAGGTGGTATGGTCAAAATTCACAAAGAATAGAGAGGTGAATAAGAATTATCAGTATTGGGTAGGAGGTTGCTACCCTGGATAACTAACTAACAAACTAGTCTTGATTGAGGGACTTCGACTGATTGTCTGGCACTGAGTTTGATGGAAAAACTGAGAAATAGAAAGGCCACGTGTCAAGGAAGTGGCAGGATTCAAGTAAGATCTTCTGGCTCCAAAATCCATAATCTTTTCATTGCAAAATACTGCAGAAAGTACAAGTTTGCTTAGAAAAACAACAACTGGTTATTGAATTTATTCTCACCCTGATTGTTTGGGACTTTCTCTGCCTGATTCAGGCAACTCTATTGTCATCATTTACCACATAGCCCTGGGGAAGTTAAGCACTCCTGGTGCGTCTGTAGTCTGATTCATCAGAAACTTCTTCAATTTGATTTTGAAGGAAGTTATGCCAAACATATATCTGTTGCCTGTTAATATGTTGTTTTTCACAGTCTTCATATGGCTTCCTGCCTTTCAGACAGTTTTGAGCATTAGGATTCTTTAGGCAAGCAGATAAATCACAATGGCCCTTTCTGGTTATATACCCACATTGTGGCTATACAAGGAAGGAATAAAAAACGATATAGCAAATGTGCAAGGTTTTTCTCCTTGAGCAGGTTCTTGGAATGCTGACTGCTATTTATAATGTTTACAGAAATTCCTTGTCTGTGCTTTGTTCTCAAAGAGAGAATACACACAGCATATCTTGAATGATAAGTAGGAAATTGAAAGAAACAGGACTGAGTATGAATAGAGGCTCCGGTTTATGCCATCTTCTCAAAGAGTAAGTTGAAACTCCCCATACCAACCACATATCAGTCAAGATGTAGGATCAAGACACGTGGTTATACCTATGTTAAGACAAAAAGGAGGACAAGAATCAAATAAGGAAGGATGTCTCTCAGTAACAAAGAATCAAAAATTCTAGGTTTGAATCCTGATCCGTCACACTTGTCCCATGTGTCTGGGGTGAACCCTCTTATCTGTATGAGCCTGAATTTTCTCATCTGAAATGGGGGTCATCATTCTCCTTACTGTGGTTTTCAAGTCCAATGATATATGTCACATCTGCCAAAGCACAACACAATACTTGGTACAGTTTTCCTCTTCCCTCTTCATAAGCATATGTGAACTAGAGACTCGTCTGATGGTCTTGAAGTTCCCTTGCAGTTCTAATACTTTTTCTGAACTCTAGACCTGTACCGTCCAAAGTAGTAGCCATATGTAGTTACTGAGCATTTGAAATATGGCTAGTCCAAATGAGTGACCTACTTTTCCATTTGCATTAACTTTAATTTGTTTAATTAAAACTTTAAAGCTGAAGTGATGTCTATGTTTTTCTCTGGGCACAACTCTGCTTTGGTGGGACTACAATTCACTTCACCATTGCATCATCTTAAGCTGTTATTGTCAATGTTGTAGTATGACTGTTGAGGTCTTATGATGTTTCTAAGTTTTTCATTAATAAATGTTTTATATTGATTACATGTTGAAATAATATTTTTGAGATTTGAGTTAAAGTATATTATTGAAATTAACTTTTTTTTCTTTTTTACTTTTTTCATGTGGCTTCTAGAAAATTGGAAATTTTACACATGGCTCATGTTATGTTTCAATTGGACAGCACTGCTCTAGACAACATAGGAGGATGCCTCAACACCAAGGTTGACATTTGCATCCCCGATGACAGCTCCTCATCTATCTGGAGAATTAGAGGAAACATCAGGCCATGCAAATGATAGTATGTTTATCACAATGCTAGGGTTAGTCCCCTACTGTGCCCAGGTCCTTTCTTAGGGTCCCCAAGTAACAGATAACATTTACATTGCTTCTCAGTTTGAGTGGTTGAGTGTAAGTCTAGTCATGTAAAAGCTATTCTCAGTCAGGTAGATCCTGCAAATAATGTCTAATTCAGATGGTGCCTCAGTTTCTCTGAGTATCCATATACTAGCTCTTCACTTACCCAATCTAGTCCTTAATTTTAGATTTTCTTTTATGGCTGTGGCACTTGGCTCTTTGTTACTTTCTTTCTTTTATTTTTTTCTCATCCAGCAACTGTTCTTGAAACACTCTTTACCTCCAAAATTTTCCAACTTTGATATAAAGTTGATTCCAACTTTGATATAATGAACACTGTGACATCACTGGGAGACATATCTTGTGTCCCATGACTAGTGCTGGATCCAGGAAGTACTTAGCTGAATTCTCAACAGGGAGTTTTTTCCTCTTGCTAAACCTATCCTTAATTAATAAGTTCTGACTTCTTTTCTCTCTCATTGTGAGAATGCTGGTTCCATCAGAGCTTTGTACAGTGGGGACCTTTTTCGTCCTCCAGGACTTAGAGCAGCAGACTGGCACATAAGTGTCCAATAAATATTTTGACAGAATAGGTGAAAGCTAGGGTGCTTTTCCCCAGGTGCATTTAACTTTTATTGTAATAATACCATTGTAATAATGCTGCATATTTGTCAAGGGCTTTGTAGTTTACAAGTGCATTCACATCCGTTGTCTCATTTGATCCTCATGTCAGCTCTATGCAGGGATTATTATTTCATATTCTTGGATGTAGAGGCAGAAGCTCAGAGAGGTGAGTAAACAGTGGGCAGGAGTTGGAACTCATGTCTTTTGATCAAAGTCCTGTTTACTTTCCTCTACTTACACTGCTTTTCCTACCATCTGACTCCAACTTTTGTGCATAATTGAATAAACTTGTAGGATGTCTTTTTAATTCTTGTCTAAATTAGCTCAGTGCTCATCATGATGTATCTATAATAGGCTCTGGGAAAATTGGTTTTCAAAATTGGTAATTCTCTCTATTCCTATCCTTTTCCTGGTCAGGTGGGTTTAGTCATTTTTCTGCTCTTTTTCTGGCTTCCAGAGAAGATATATACTACTCTCATTTTAATTTCAATGAACTTTTATTAATTTTAACTCATCCGCTCATAGCAGAGATTCCAAAGTCATGCTCAGCTTTTCACTCATTTTATCCTTGCACTGTCACCAGATTCCACCCTTAATCTCTCCCCTCTGTAGACTCTATGTCTATCACACTTGCTATCTCTTGCTTTGATTATTTCAATATGGTGGGATTCAGAGTTAAGAAAAATTTCCATAATAGAGAGTTTTACAAATGTTCTCAATACGTTTTCTTGTCAAATGAGATAAAATGTCCTTGTCATACTATCTTTGGGACATCACCTTGTAGGACTACCCCTCTTCTAAGGCCTCCTGAATGATTTTCCTATTTCTAACCAATATTCCTCCAATCTTTCCAAACCCTTGTCTTCAGAGTGATTTTTTTCCAAAATAGAAATGTGGTTATGTCATGTTCCTGTTGAAAAGCCTTTGTATGATTTCCCACTGTCTACATGATGGTCACTAAACTAAAGTAGGATGTAAATCAAGATCTTTCATAGAGGAATCCCATCCTACCTTATAAACTCATCTCTCCCTCACTCCTCCATAAGCCCTATTATCCAGCCACATTGAAGAGCTCAATGTTTCCTGAACATTTTGCATTTTATCCTGCATCCAGGGTTTTTACATATTGCATTTCCTGGGCCTCTATGCTTTTATAGCCATCAAGTGAAATTCTACTTGTCTTTCAAGGCTCAGTTGAGATATGTCACCTGTGTAATTTCTCTAATTCTCATCTCTATTCAATAGGTAGCTTCCTTTCTTCTCTTTTAAAAATAACTTGAATCATCCCCTGCACTTTAACATTTCGAACATCATTGTAAATATTTGTCTATTTCTCCTCCACTAGACTATGAAATCTTAGGTGGGGGACCATGTCCTTTCTCTATGTATCTTCTGTGCCTTGTTCTTACTCATACTAGCCTTTCGGTAAATGATTGACGACTGAATGGCGGTTGGAATTCGGAGTTTTCCCCTAGGTGCATGCATCAAAATCTCAAAAACATCTGGTATCTGGTTAGTTCAGGGCTACCAGCATGTCAGTGTCTCATAATGTGAATATGCTAATTTGATAAGATAGGTTGAAAATTTACGAAAATCATGCTAGTGCATGTGATAAAAATACATTTTTTTTCAAATTCACTGTGCTATCTTAAAATAATAGTTTTTTCTTTCTTTTTTCTTTTTCTTTTCTTTTCTTCTTCTTCTTCTTTTTTTTTTTTTTAGAAAGGTCAGCACCCAAAGTGTATTGGATTATTATCCTTTAAAGGATTGTCAATTTGGCTGTCACTTGCTAATTTATGAGTTTAATCTGACGTTCTCAGAATACTTAAAGCAGACTAATAATAGTGATCCAGAACTACAGATCACAGGGCAGCTATTGTTCAGCAAAGTAATGCCCCCAATTCACCAAGATTTTCACAGGTCCACCCTTTCCCAGAGTCATAGTACTCAGTCATGGTTAGGATGATGTGTTTATGACCTTCTGGCCTAATTGGTCCCAAGAAAATAATACAATATAATGACTTTGTATTGTTAGTAGCAGCCAGTATTTAAGACTTTTGAAGTAGGATCTGAAGTGAAATGGCCTGAACTTTAATCCAGCTTTGATGGGTTCTGAATGTGTGATTTGGGACTTCCATTACCTCATCAGGAATGGGGCAAACACTTTATGCAGTTGATGGAGGGATTAAAGAAGATAATAGTGATTATGATCTCAAAACGTCTAGCAGCTTGAGTCCATTAGTTCCCAACTCTTACAGAGAGATGTTAGACCTCCTCTAATGTTTCCTACCATGTACACAATCCTTCACTGCTGAGCATGGAGGAAATCAATAAGTATTTGTTGACTAGATGTCATGGTTCTAGGATTATGGCCATACAGACAATAGGCTAGGAGTCCTTTTATTTGCTGGGCTATCAATCTATCTTGCCCAAGAGAGAAATAGAAGAAGAATAGACAGGGCTTATCACATCATTTATTGAACATACATTGTTTTCTAGGCACACTGTCAGGTGGGTTCAAACTATGTGTATGTAATCTTCACTTTATCTATGTAGTGCATTCCCCATACTTTTAGACACAAAGAATCAGGATCACACTCTTATAAGTGTGAGAGACTTGTTCAAGGTCACGCTTCTTCCAAAGTATGGATTCAAACTCAGGACTACTGAATTCTTTCCATCAAGTCACAATGCTTGGCACATCCTGAACAATGGATGTCCAGTTTTTTAAATAGTTTTTTGCTTCATTGAATATCTTCCCTTCATATAAAAACTATATTCCAAGAAAAAAAGTTTGGATTTATATGAATTTGTGAGCTAGGAATACCTGAATCTGAAAAATTAACTTAAAGTGTTTTTAAAGATTTATCTTCCTGGTACATCTGGCAGAAACAAAGGCTCATTCTTTCTGGAGAAACTCACCGCCAACTCAGGTATTACCAGGTTTCCACAGATGTAGCTCCATTGAACATTGAACACAATTTTCCATTCAAAATCTCTAAATAATATGAATGGGAGTCAGAAAAATAATAAGCAACAAAATAACATATCTGAGGGTTTCAGAAAATAGAATTGTTGGAACCCAACAGATATTTCCAGAATTAAAATATGGAATTAAATTGTTGAATAAAGCTTAAATGGTTTTTTGAGGTACCTCAGGTCTTTTGTGAGAACAGAAGACAAGCTAAAATTATTGAAATAGAAGAAAATATTAAAATAGAAGAAAAGCTAAAGTATACAACTTATAAAGTTAGCAAAAAGAACCACAGGCAAAGAAAGTTAATCAAAGGGAAAAAAATAAAGAGCAAAAATAAGTAAAATGAGAAATGAAATCGAGGATCATCAAAAGCTAAAGTTATTTCTTAGGAAAGATCCATTATATAAACAAAATTCTACTGGCACTAATCAAAGAGAAAGAGATAAGGCACAAAAAGTTATGATTAAAAGTAAAAAGGGGAACTTAAATACAGATACAACAAACATTTCTTAAAATAAAACAATGGGATTTATAGATGATGTACTATAGAATTGTACACCTGAAATCTATGTAACTTTACTAACAATTGTCACCCCAATAAACTTTAATTAAAAAAAATAAAAGAAAAAGATTAAACTACAGTTTTTGGGGAAAAAAAGTCCTCATCTGTAGACAGGTTGGCAGAAGGCAAACTAAAAACAGGAAGGAGAACGATGAAAAATGATTGTTAAGACAGGTCAGTAGAATCCATTAAAGACTTCTATTTTTGTCGTCCTAAAAAAAAAAAAGAAAAGAAAAAAGAAAAAAGAAACATATGGTAAAACTTGAAAACTTTGATGAAATATACATATTATCAGAATAATATGATTTATCAAAACTGAGTCAAGAGTAAATGTAAAAACTGAGTAGCTGGGCAATAATTAAGTTTTTCAATTAGTTAAAAATATTTAGTCACCTAACCATACACATAGATATTGAAATTCACACACAGATATTGTCCAGCAAGGTCAACTGAACGTTCAGGAAATATATGGTAGTGATATTTATAAAATATTCCAGAGAATAAAAAAGGGGGAAATACTTTGCAGGTGCACTTAATATAGATAGTATAAATGTGTTGCCAAACTAGTCAGAATCAATTTAATAAAGGAAAAGTGCAGTTCAATGTCACTGATATATATATATTAAAAAAAAAATTTTCTCAGACCAAATATACAAAAAACAACCTAAAATAGATTGTTTTTTAAAATATCACGAACAAGTAGCTTTTATTTTAGAAATTCAAGAACGTTTTTACATACCTAACATCAATGTAATTTATTGCATTAAAGGATACAAGGAGGGAAATATATAGAATCATCTTAAGTAGAAAAAGCTTTCAATAAAAATTATTCACTCTGTCATAGAAAGTAAATCTTAACAACTGAGATACAGGATCAGTACTAAAACCTGTAGCAAGCTTCAAATTTAACGGCGAATCCATAGAAACAAACCCTTAAAAACAACACAACAAAGGAAAAGATTGAAAATCATTTCACATGAGCTGAAATTAACTTCTATTCATCAAAGTAACCATCTCCTCAAAAAAAGTGAAAGTATAAGCGACATGCCTGGAAACCAGATATTTGCAATAGCTATAAACCAACAAAGGTATTACGCATTTTTAAATCTATATGAAAAAGGCAAACAAAGTGGACAAAAATTATAAACAGGTAATTTATAGAAACAAGAAAAATGAATAAGCATATGGAAAGATATTCAGTTTCACTAGTAATCGGGGAAATCGAAATGAAATGACAGCAAGATACTGTTTCACACCCACTGTGGTAACAAAACTTCTGGCAATACTACATGTTGAGAAAGACATGAAACAACAGGAAAAATTGCACACTTTTAACTGGAGCGTATATTTATGTAAATTTATAAGCACTTTGGCATATTGTTTTGTACTTTCATAAAGGTGGCTGTGCACATGCTCTCTGACCTAACAATCCCAGTTACAGGAACATACTTGAGAAGCTCTTGCACATGTGAGTGTTCATATCTTTATTGACTGCAAAAATCTGAGAACCAAATTTCAGTCAAGGAGAGGATAAAATAATAGTATGGAAAATGAACAAATTAGGCTTACTCCTTTCAATATGAATAAAATGTCAAAACAATGTGGAGCGAACAAAGCAAGTTACAAAACTATTTGTGCAGCCTGATGCCATTTATGTCATTTGAATATGCAAAGAATGCTATGCATCGTTTAAGGATTCATACATAAAAAGGTACACAGGAATGATAAAACTACAATCAGAATGCTGGTTAATTCTAGGAACATGTGAGCAGGTAGGCATACAGAGTGGTCATCAGCTGTATTTGTCACGATTTATCTTTTTAACTGGGTCGTAGATATTGGTACTTGTATTGCATTATCTTTTATAATTTTTTGGATTGCTTTAGCATTTCATAAAAATGGCAGATATTTGTATAGGTGAGCAAAAAAGATTATTGGTATTCTCATTGCCTTCATGGTGATTAAAATTAATTCCAAAACTGCTGAGGATTACTCCTACAGATTAGATCATTATTCCTCGTGTTTGATCTATTAGGAGAGACATGTACACAGTGATAACCCATGAACTGAAAGTCTCATGGAAAAGTCCAGAAACTGAGGCCTAATTAACATCTTGGGCACTTTTGTTGAATGACAAGACCTCTTCAGCCCTTAAGGAGTGGGCCAGGATGACTTTACATGATTCTGTTATGTTGGTGAATGCATGACTGGTCACATCGTGTTTCCAATTATAGATCAGAAGCCTTAATGGATGCCTTTTAGAAATTGTATTTATAAATGTGCAGAGGCAAAGAACAGTGGCTGTATTCAATAAACACCATAAATAACCATGCTGGAGTGGAACACAGATTCCAAATGCAATTTAGATATGTTCTATGGAATTTGTAAAGCATTTTCTTGAAGCAGAACTGGGCAAATTCCCATTTCTGCCCTTTACTTGAAATATGTAGAAATATGAAATATGAAGGAAAATTCAATCTAATAATTTTTTTCTCAGTGTCCATTTATTCCTTCTCACACATTCTCTGTTTAGCATATGTATAAAATATAAAATCTGAGCATATGTTGAGGGCTCAACCTAGATGTAATTTGAGGGGACAAATTGCAATACATTTGCTGTTGTCCAGATCTGCCAGAAAGTCATGATCCAGCATGGCAGAACACGTTTAAGCGGTGGTATGAATTCCTAGGGCATGAAAAGATAAACTTGTTGCGTGAGCACTTTTTTCCAAACTGAGCTCTTGAACCCTCTCAGGAGTTTCTTTATCACCTCCAAACCCTCTTACCTCATATTTATTGTCCTTTTGACCACCTTGCATATCATCTTCCTCTTTATTATGTGACCTACTTTTGTGTTGACTAGACAGTTGTACCCATCTCTCCTAGCTAAGACCTCCTTGGCTATTCTTTCTCTTTCTTTTAATAACTTGTATGGGTGTTTGATCTTTTCATGATTTGATTTGAAATAGCAGTTAAGAGAATGGGAACAGATTGTTATGGTTTATATTTCATCTCCATTTTCTACCTGTGTGATCTCTGGCAAGTTGTATAACTTCTCTGAGCCTCTGTGTTTTCATCTGTAACATAGGGATAATGATGGTATCTATATACCACCAGGTTGTTGAGAGGAGTAAATGAGCTCACACCTGTAAAGTATGTAGAAGAATGCTTGGCAGAGTAAACACTTGCTGTATGCTAGTTGTTGTTATTGTTGTTACCACTATTATTAAGATGTTATCTCCTATATATTCCAGCAAATGTATTCTTTGGAATAACCTCTTCTTCCAATCCAGCCGTTTCCCACAACTTTCCTATTTGTACTTTTCCTCTCTTTTCCTCTAGAATTACTAGTAGGCTTACTCTTTCTGCCCTCGTAGGGCCCTGACAATGACCGAAAGAAGAATTCCACTGAGCTTGCCCTCCTCATCAACAATTATCTAGAATGCAGGGACATGGTGGTAAGAGAGACAGAAAAGTCCCTGCCCTCATGGGCTTAGATTCTAAGGAAAAGAGACAATGCACAAACATACACACTAGTTCATGTCAGATTCTGACTAATGCTATGAAGAAGAGAAACCGGGGAATGGAGCAGGGAGAGACTAGAGAGGTGAAGCTACTTCAAAATGGTGGTCAAGGAGTTTTTGAAATGGTGGCATTTGACTGAGACCTAAATAATAGAAGGAGCTGGTTGGTTGTGTGTATTAAGAACATTACAGGAAGAGGAAGCTAGTACAAAGTCTCCAAGGTAGATGCTGGATTTGAGAAAGCTAAAGTGTCTGGAGTGCAGTGAGCTAAGGGGAGAGCAATATGACATGAGAAAAATGGTAAGGAAAGCCCAGATCTTATAGGGAATGTAATAGAGTTCAAAGCTTCTACTAAAATCCAAGTGCAATAAAACCCATGCATTGAGGAAAGTGGGCCTAAAATATAAAATGTGTGAATGCAAAGATACTTCGTAACAAATTTGACGAAATGGCAGGAATGAGCCTGCCCTGGTGAGCCAGATCCAGGATCTACATCCGTCCAGGCCTCGTTGCTATTTGGTGCCACCTAGTGGCGATTGTTCTCAGACCTCAATATCACTTTGAAGCTGATTCCGTGTTTCCCCAAAATAAGACCTAGCGCTGATTGTCTGGCTCCGTCTTATTTTCCGGGAAACACAATTCTGGTTCCTTGTCTTGGCTGGAACTTGCAGCTGTTCCAGAAAGGTCCTAGTGAGTTGGTACCCACGTGGTTGAAATGATCCTAAAAGATGGAGCTATAAGAATATCGGGCACATATGGGACCTAGTCTCCATTCCTGAAACAGGGCTGCCTCCGCTTTGCTGCTGGCATTGGCTTCTCTGTCTCCCCCGAAGATGAGGACTTTATTTCACCTCTATTTGGGACTGAGGGCTACACAGAAAGCAAGAGCTAATTTCCCCTTGGAAATCACATTATATTTGAATCCCTGAATTCGTCAGGGAGTAAGCCATCCCAGGATTTTACTGTTAAAGAGGATGACATTGTAGCTTTGATTTTATACTTATTGCATTTGATTTATAACTATATTATAATATTTTCTTATATTTTAATTATATATGGCCTTGTCTCCTTCAAGGAATACGAACTCCTGAAAGGTAGCAACTGGTTTATTCCACTTTGCACCCCTTGTAACAAATGGGTACGGTAAAAGGAAACCAACATTTTTATTCATCAACTATAAACAATAGTACACCTCTCATTTAACAGTCACAAAAATCTCAAGGCAAGAATTATTGTCTTTCTTTTAAAGATGAGGAAGATGATGATGAAGAATCCAAAACCACACAGTAAGGAAAGGACAGATCTATGAATTCAACCCCAAACCATCTGATTATAGAAGCAAAATGACCATGAAAAAATATATATTTGCAGGAGATATAAACCAATAAAATCCATCTATGTTCTACCTCACCAGATCCATGGCTTTGAACCCCTGAGCACGTTGCTGATTCATAGCTAATGCTCAATAGATGGTTGGTGGGTGATAAATGAAAACTGTACTTGTATTTTGTCATTTTGGAGTAAGAAAGTGGGGTGGCACCTATTTGCCTAATGAAAGCAAACATTCAAGGTGATTGGACACCAAATTTATTCTCAGGCAGTAAGGCCACAGTTAGCTACAGTCTGGGACCCCAGGCAGCCCCCCTGAAGCTGCCACAGCAGAGGTATTTGCCAATGCCAAGCAGTCTATCCCTGCGGCTCAATTAGGTTCTCACTTGTAATTCTCTTCCTGCCATCACCATTTTACTCAGTAAATTGTAGTCAACACCAGAGGAAAAATAAATGCCTGTGACATAATACTTGAATAATGGGAAGAAAAGCCAAAGGCAGACTGTTCTCATGTTAATAAGGGTATTATCTTTTCTTCCAAAAATAACATGAAGTTGGTCTTTTGCTTTTGCCAAGAAATCATTTCTTAGTGAACATATTGCGTGTGTGTGTGTGTGTGTGTGTGTGTGTGTGTAGGAAGCAGAGCATTGGTGACTAGATATCTGGGGAAAAAATACTTTTACTACATTATGAGGACTCAATTATTTACTATTTCCATTGACAGAAAGTCACCTTTTTCGTATATAAAAAACAGATTGTAGAGGCTCTGAAAAGGAGGAAGTTTTTTAAAAAGTATCAAGCTTTCACAAAGAGACGGCCAAGACTTTGAGTCCATCAGAGATAATTGTGTTGTTAAATAAGCTAAAATAAAGTGACATAATATTTTAAAAAGTGAAAGTTACCTGCTATTGAGAGTGGGCTCTGAAATCTGAGATCAACAATCGATTTGTAGACATTATCACATTTAAATATCACAATGATATAGCGGTCCTTTTCCCCATTTTAAAGATGGAATGAAGGAGATAATAACTGGTTCCGTAACCAGTAAGTGGCAGACCCTGAGTTTGAGCTTGGTTCTGGTTGACTCCAGACCTGTCCTAAGAGTCTGAGCTGCCCTGATTTCATTGTCCCTGGTGATGGGACATCCACCCCTGCCTGTGCCACCGGGCATGTGCCCTAGGACTGGGCACACCAATCAATTGGTATTGGAATATTCAAATTTCTGTTTATATTAGTTATTATCAAAACTAAGGATGTAGAACATTGCTGGTCTTTAATTATAAACGATTTAATTGCAAACAGTTGACCTGCCAACATTATTTAGTTAATATATAAAGTGGTATGAGGTTAAAAGCAAGATTTTCAACTAAACATACTCCATCCTTGTGCACGTACTAAAAATACTACATTAGAGAGCAAGCATTTTTCTGAAGTTAATAAATAATGCAATTAACACTGCTAATTTAAAGTACTTAAAATATTTGCCTTCTGCTCTTTACCTCTAACATTTATGTATGTTTGAGATATAAAAATGCTTGTATAAGGGATCGGAAACTAAGACAATTTACAGGATCAGAGGTACACCATACAAAAAGTTTAGAGATTTTGGTGCCCTTGTCAACATTAAGGAAGCCTCTTCTGGCAGGTGTCATAAACTCAGATGGCCACACCTGTCCAGCAAGAGTAAAGTGAGCCAGCCGTGGACTGCTCTGCAATGGAGAATCTATGCCCCATTTAAAGGTGGCAGCCACCGCTCATTTCCTATCAGTTGTTGCCATGTGGCAAGGTGGGTCTCACGTGGCAGATTCTTTTACTTATATATTTATTTTTAGAAATGTCAGGAATCCAAAATTCCTATGTAAAATCTTCAGATCCTTACTGTTGGCATCTGGTTCAGTTATTAAATATAACTCTCTGTGTGCCAGACAAAACCATACAATCTGTGTGGGCTCTTTCTGTTCCCAGGGCTGACTGGGCCATCTATTACAAGGCCACAGGAGTAGATCTGGCACAGAGGCTTGTGCAGTTTTCTTTGTGACAGGAAAGCCCTGCCTTAGGAATTGGGAAACTGTTCTTTATACAGTGTTCATTGCTGTTCCATTTTGTTGAGTACTGATTTTCAATGTATTTGTCCCTTTGCTAATGTCTTTCCTGAGAAGCGAGGAGTTAGGAGATGAAAGTGACACTAATCGTTGTGCTGATGGTAATGGAGGATAAAATCCTTCTTGGAAGAACGTTTTCCTGTGGCTTGAAGGTGGGGTAGGACTGAAGATAAAGCAACAAAAAGTGGTGACTTTACTTTTCTTAGCAATCATGTGGACTTTTAAATTATTTACTAATTCTTCCATCCTGGTTTTTTGTTTTTTGTTTTGGCATTTGCATCATTTTTACAGTATTGACCTTCTGTAGCCCTCAATATCAACAATCATTGGTCTTCTATGGCTGTTGTTTTTCCACTTCTTTCTGAAAATCTCAATCTTTGGTGCCAGGCAGGGGGAAAGGATGGGAGGGGACAAATGCTTATGGGAAATTACTGAAACAGAAAATACAAAAGAAAAGTGAAAGCTCAGGAGATGGAGAAGGAGACTGTAGAAATATCACCAACAGCAATCAAATTCCACTGCAACATGTTAACTAATCCTTTCTGTGGGAACCTTCCTTTCATTTCCTGCCACTAACCTCCTTTCCTTTCTATCCCCAAATGCCTAAATAGTTAGCATGGTAGGCTACAGAGAACACAGGCTAGAAGGCAGAACAGCTCCATGGGGCTTCTCCTCCACCTTGAGCCATTTCTCTGAGCCTCAGTTTCATCATGTTCGAAGGGAGAATCTGAATCCTAAAGTGCCCAATTCACCAAGGGCGTGTGAGGATCAAACAAGATACTGTGTATGACAGCGTATTGGGTATGGTTCCATGCTACAGCTGCCTAAGGGATCGTTAGGATTGCAAAGCCTACAGCATTTCGCTCTTAGGAACTCCATGGTCTGAGTTTGGTTTTTGAAGCCAGAACGTTCTGTAGAGACTGCAGGGAGTAGGTTTGGCATCTCCACTTTGTTTCACTGCAGGTTGGGGGAAAGAGCAAGTGAAGCTCTACTGAACTAAGTGAGTAGCTTCTGGCAGACCTGGTTCTGGGTGTGTCCCCCCAAAATGCTGTCATTTCTTTGTGTAGTTGGCACAGAGTTTCTCCCAGAGAGATGTTTGTTTCTAAGTTTCTCTTCCTCCACAGACTGTGAGGTCCTCAAAGGAAGAGGATATGTATGGATACTTAAGTTTTCACAGAAGAAGGTATAAGGAAGAAACAACATTGCGTAGGAAGAGAAGCAGAGTATTTAGCACTAGCATACCTGCACTTGAATCCCAATTCTATTATGTACAAGCCTGTTGCCTTGGGAAAGTGCCATAGACTCTTGGCTTTCTTATCTGTAAAATGGGGAGAGTAAGTCATACTTCTCAGGATTGCCATGGAGACTAAAACATAGACATTGAAGAATTGTTTATTTTCTTCTTTATATTTCCACATCTAGAAAAGTCTCTGGACACATATTAGGTGATGTGTGTGTGTGTGAGTTTGTGTGTGTGTGTGTGTGTGTGTGTGTGTGTGTGTGTGTTGCTCTCAAGTATGTCTAGCTATTTGGCATCACTGCTCTTTAAACAGCTATTGAACTGTTTATGCTGCATATGCGGTCAGGGATTTGTCCAACCAGTTAGGTGACCTTAGGGAAATCACTTCTTTCATTATTTATGTGTGAAAGGATGGTAATTGGACTCAAAGTTTGCAAACTGAGATCTCAAGTTAAATGAAAACATGTTTCGTGTGTCCTGCCCAGTGTTGGCCTACCTGGTATTTAAAAAAAATGATAAAAGCAACCTATAGCCCGACTTAGCCTGTCAGTGAATCTTCAACGGCATGAAGGGATGGTCTTTGCTGGGAATCCAACATGGCATGGCATGGGGTCATTTCCTGCAGCTAAGTAACAGCTATTCTCCATGGGCAGGACATGTACTCTCCCCAGTACTAGTGCCTGGGCGACATTATTAACTCAGGTTGCCTGCGTGGGTCCTCTAATCTTTGGAGGGTATGACTTTGAATATAGTAGCACATAACAATTCCATTCCTCTGTTCCTCTATGATTCAATGATTTCTAATCACATGGAATTTAGACATTCTTAGTTATCCCCATTATTACGATGGTTAACCCACACAATTGAAAGGAACTATTGTTTCTTTGTAGGCACTGAAAAGGGACATGGGACAAATGACCATAGACAACGATACCGTCCTCTATTTCATTTCTGAATGATCCTCACCCCATATAATCTACCCTCTGAGCTGTCTGTCTTCTCTGGATACCTAAGTGGTTTCTCACATCGAGTGGTTGTTTATTCAAAGAGAAATGACTCATTCGCTTTGTTTCCTCTTGTAGTTACTTGGTGCTGTCTCTGAGCTTTCCAAGTTTCCAAGATTCTAAGGTTGACTCATGGGGCCAGTTCTGTCTCTGCATCCCTTGGGAGCAGCATCAGTTCAGCAAAGACATTTTTAAACCAAATGCATCCTGGATGCTGCCGAGCTATGGCCACACAAACCGGCTTAAGTACTTGTTGGGAATCTTAAATCCAGCCCTGTCTAAGAGTGTGCTTGAATTTTCTCTTCTGAAAGAAGAGGAAAAAAAGACACTTTTGTACCTTTGAAAAAATACAAATTATGGCACTACTGTGAATTTGACAAAGACTTTTATTTGTTTTTCCGAAATAACTTTTTCATTATGATGGTTGCTTGTCTACCGTTACACAACATAAAATATTTTTTTCTGTAGGTATAATTAGATGGTGACAGAAATACGGTGAAGCTTTCTAAAGGACTGACTTAAATTATGTATTTCTCATTGGGGGCTGAAGCCTCTCTGTTTTATTTGGTGGTGAATTATCTTATTTATCATGTCAGCATAAGTACCTCCACTCTGAATAACGCAGGCTATTGGAATTCTCAAAGTAAAACCTGGACCTGTCCTTAAAAGGACACATTTAACCTCTTGCAAGAGTAAATTAATAACAAACTTGCATTCCTCCTTTTAAGCAGAAAAACAAAGAATTATTCAAGATGGCTTCACTACTGTCTTCAGCAAGGGTTCATAAGCCCCTAAAGATACTCAGGATTAGAAATAATGACATAAGGGGAAAAAGTAAAACGTAGCCATTTCAGTACCCTGAAATGGTCACATCAGATCTGCAGTTTATTGAGAGTGACAGTGTGACCTATTGAAATGTAGAGTAGCCCACTGAAGTTTTGGAATCAGAGAAAAACAAATCTGAATCTTACCATACTATGTATTAGATATATTGCCTTATGGAAATTATTTTCTCTCTTTTGGGCTTGATTTTCTTATCTGAAAAATAGGGATAAGAATATCTTACTGATTAGAATTACTTTTGACTGCAAGTAACAGAAAACTCAAGTAATTGTCACTTAATCATAAAATCCTTAATTATATGTCATGATAAGAAATCTGGCACCATGTAGCTCCAGGGTTGGTTTAGCAGCTCAGTGATATCATAAGGCTAGTTTGGTGTGTCTGTGATTTTATTAGACTTTTTTCCCATGGTACCAAATTTGCTGCACCTCTAGTCATCAAATCCTCCATCCAGCTTGCTAAATAGAATGAATATTCAGGAATTCTGTCATTGTATCTTGAAAAGCAACCCTACTCCCCCTCTCGTGCCCAGCAGATTTCCCCTTATTTCTCATTGGCCCGAACTTGGTCACAAGCCCGGGTCTAGATAAATCACTGGGAAGGGAAACAGGGATAACATTATTGTTGACCTGTGATTCTCAGAGTATGGTCTTTAGGATGAATCTGGCAAACTTGTTAAAATACCAGTTGCTGGGGTCTACCTCCAGAATTTCGGATTCAGTATGTTGGGATAAAACCTGATCATTTTCATTCCTATTCTATTTCCTGCTGATGTGAATGCTGCTAATTGGATGGCCAGTCTTTGAGAACCACTGATTTAGATCAAAAGTGATCCATCCCCTGGGGCTGGGAGATGGGCCTCCTTTTTTTCTGAAATTAAGCAATCATGACTCTTTATGTAAACAAGTCAAGGTTCTTCTACCAGAGAGGAATGGAAAGTGGTGTATCAATTACAATCTAGCAGGAAAAGAAAAACCTCAGCAGGTAAGTCAGTGGAGAGAATTTAATATAGTGAATTATTTACAAAGGTGCTAGAAGAATTTAATGAGCGATTGGGGGGCATAGGGGGATCCTAGAGAGTAGCATTGCAGGGAGTCACTACCATTGCTTGGGCTGCAGAAGCATCACCATTGTCAGAGATGCCACCCAAAGTAGACAGTATGTCCTGCTTCTTTTCCTCTCTCCCTCCTAAGTCTCACCAGTGCCTCCAACAAACACATCTAGCTGAAAGTTACTTAACAAAAGAGTCTGAGAAATACATCTCTCAGGAGTCAACAGAGGAAAGACAGACAGGTACTTACACTATAGCAGACAGATGAATAACTGGCATGGGGGCTGGGAGAATGGCTGACAACGAGTCTGTCACAAATGCTTGTTATATATAAAGTTGACAGAACAATTTAAAAAACACATTTAGAGTAGTTAACACCATGCTTGTTACAAAACACGGTCTCAAAAATGGTAGGCTACTACAACGATGATAATGAAGGAATGAAATGATTTTTTTTCCCTAAAAAATTGCCAAAACACATTATGTGACCCTTAAGTATGAAGTGTACTCTGCCATCCTCCCAGAAGCCTCAAATAGGCATTTTTTATACTTAATTCTTAGAGTAACATTGATATCATTATTTACTTTGTTGGCAACAATGGATGCATATATTAAGAACTTTGACCTGAAAGTAAGAGGAGAATAGAGATATGAAGATACCCTTTAGACTGAGAAGCATCTCAAAGGGAACATTACAGTCTGCCCAAAGCAGTATGGTTTTGGGAGCCAGCATATTCATTTTACAATATGCTGCAGTTATAACATAAAAAAAGAATAGAAATAATAGAAATTTGTTGTTTTCACCTACCCAGGATACTTCCCCATTCTAGTAATGGCCTTCTAATATTTCTGAGGGAATAACCTCTTCTCAATTCTCAGTTCGAGAAACCTCAAGTGGAGCTGATTTTGCTTCTTGCTCCAGGGATGGTCTGGTAATCCAGATATAGACACAGTAATTACTTCTGGACTCAGCAAGTGACCAAATTGAGACCAATGAGGCTCAAATCTTAGATTTTTATCAACACTATTGTTAAAAATCTCTCTCTTCAATGGATTTAGAATGATGTTAGGCTAGAACACCTGGGGCCACTCCATGGAGAAGCTCCGGTTTAAAGTGAAGCTAATATGATGAAGAACTGAATGGAGAGATAGAGGGAGTCTAAATCCTAATGGATATATTTGATTACCTGTATCCCAGAGACTAGAGCCCCTGGACTTTTCAATTATGTGAGCCAGGATATTTATTTTTTAGAGAGTGGGGCGAAGCAAGGTTAAAGTATGACTTGGAACTGATGGTCCAAAGTCAAAGGTGTTTCAATATCTACTTATTTTTCAAGTACTAATTCCTGGGCCTCTCCACGCACCTGCTCTGTACATCCCATGCTTACCTGCTTCCCATTCTCCTAGATCTATATTTCACAATTACTCCTCCAACTTTGTCCTTGACTCTTCCTTTGGTTTTGATGTACAGAATCATATTTTTTGCATTCCCTCTGGTTCTTAGTATTGAAAAATTACATTGGGCTATTCTGTCTCAGGTTATGTTAAGAAATATCCCTTCTAGTTTAATAGAGTCTTGAGATGCTCCTTATGTTCTCACTAATTCTACCTTACATACTCAGGCCTCTGGGCACGACCAGATATAATATAGAAATCTATTTGACTGTCTTTGAATAGTTTCAATCAGTGGAAAACTAGATCATTAGTTTTAAACTTTTATTTTTTCTTATGTAAGCACTGGAGCCATACATCTGTTTCTAGACATTGCTTTAGCCAATTCTTGCTGATTTTTAACATGCTGTAATTTTATTATCATTCAGTTCAAAATATTTCATATTTTCCTTGTAATGTCTTCTTTAATCCTTGGGCTTTTAGAAGTGATGTGACTTCCAAATATTTGTAACTTTCCTAGAGATCTTATTGTTACTTGATTTCTAATTTAATTCTGTGTGGTTAGAGAACACACTCAGTAAGATTTCAGTCTTTTGGATTTTGGAGGTATAGTTTTATTTGTCATATCTTGGTCAACATGCATGTGCAGTTGCAAAAAATATGTATGCTGCAGTGATTGGTAGTAATGTTAAATAAATGTCAATGATATTGTTCAGGTCTTCTATATAATGCGTGTTTTGGAGGAAAAATTAATACAAGACTCGGTCTTATTTTATTATAATATAAGACCGGGTCTTATATGATATATCATATCCAAAAGACGCATTAGAGCTGATTGTCTGGCTAGGTCTTATTTTTGGGAAAACATGGTATTTGTCTCATTTGGATTTTATTCTCCTGTTCCTTTTATTTATGCCTTCTTTGGGGTTAATCAAATACTTTTATTCTGTTAAGTTTTTTGTTCTTTCTTTTTCCATTATTTTTGGTGGTTGCTATGGGGAGTAAAATCTGCATCTTTAATTTATCACTATATTTTGAGTGACTGTTGTAATAGATCAGTATAGTTCCATTTTTCATAGACTATGTTGAATTAATCTTGTAATACTTCACCATTGTTCCACCCACCTGTCCTTTCTGCTATTGGTGTCATCTGTTACATCTGCATACATTATGGATCCTACAATAGTGTTATAATAGTTTATTTAAAGTCATTTGTATTTTAAAGAAGTTAAGAGAAGGAAAAACAGAAAATTCATATGGCTTTTATATTTTCATGTATATTTATCGTTGATAATGTGCTTCATTTCTTCCAATGTATCTGAGACACCATCAGGTTTTTTTCTCCTTAAGTCTTAGGAACTTCCTTCAGTATTTCCTGTAGTGCCAATCAACTTGCTATGATTCTCTGTTTTAGTTTAATTGGAAAATATCTACATACGATCTTCAGTTTTGAAAAAATAATTTTACTGCATATAGAATTTTTGGATATACAAACCATTGACACTTGGTGTGATTATTGATATGGTTAAGGTTAAGTCTGTCATCTTGCTATTGGTTTTCTATTTGTCCCACCTGTTGTTGTTCCCATTCTACTTTTTTATCTCTTTTTTTGCAATGAGTAATTTTTAGGATTTCATTTCATTTTCATTGTTATCTTAGTAGTTATAAATCTTTGTTTTATTGTTTTACTGGTTGCTTTTGTGTTGATGGTGTATACATCTTTAACTTGTAATATCTACCTTCAAGTGATATTGTACTAACACGTATATCAGAACTTTACAATAGTATACTTCCATTTTTTTCCCTTTGGATTTTATGCTATTGTTGTCATATACATTATTTCACATGTTTTAAATCCCACAATACATTCTTTTTGTATAAACTGTTGAAAATCCTTTAAATAATTTAAGAAAATAATTTAAAAAAATAATGAAAATAAATAATGAAAATAAATAATTTTTAAAATAAAAAATAAGAAATGAGTAAGAAGATAATTTTTGCCTTTACCATGCAGATATTATTTCCAGTGTTCTTTATTCTTTATTGCACATCATACTTTCATCTGTTACATTTCCCTTCTGCCTGAAGGATTCCCATTAACATTTCACGTAGTGCAGAACGGCACATGATGATCTCTTTCAGCTTTTATATATCTGAAAGGTCGTTATTTCACTTCAGTTTTGAACTTTATTTTTGCTAGGTACTGAATTTTAAGTTGACAGTTGTTTTTTTTTTGTTTGTTTGTTTTTTTCTGTCAGTGCTTTAAAGCTTTATACTTCACTGTCTTTTCCCTTGCATTGTTCCTCAAAAGAAATCTGCTAACATTCTTAACTTTGTTCCTCTGCATGTAACATGGCTTTTTTTTTTCTCTGACTGCTATTAAGATTTTTTTTTGTTGTTCTTTGTCACTGTTTTGGGGAAGTTTGAATATGATGTGCCTTAATGTTCTTTTCTTCGTCTCCACCACTTGGAGCTCATTGAACTTCTTGAGTCTATTTGCTTATAGAGTCAACATATTTAGATTATTTTTGGCCAATGTTTCCTCAAGGGTTTCCCTGTCATCCTGTTCCTTCTTAAGGGACTCCAATTACTCATGTATTAGTCTACTTGATTTAACTTTATAGTTCATTGATGCGTCTCCTTTTTTTAAGTTTTTTCTTTGTATTTCGTTTTGAATAGTTTTTTGAAGTTCACTAATCTTTTCGTCTGCAACACCTAATCTGCCAACAGCACCATCCAGTGTATTGCTCATCTCATCCACTGTAGCTTTTGTCTCTATTAGTTTGATTGACATATCCTTTTATATATTATATCACATGTTAATATATAATTAATATACATGTAAAATATAGTTTATATATAAATTATTTTCATGTCTCAAATTAACTTTTTTAACACGTGGATACATTTGTAGTAACTGTTTCAATGTCCTATCTTCTAATCCTAACATATGTATCAATTTTGTGTTGGTGTCAAGTACTTTTTTTCCTCTTAGTTTTAAGTTAGATTTTCCAGTTTCCATTCAGCCTAAAATTGACACTGGATACCAGTCAATGTCAATTTTTTTTTTTTTATTAGATGCTGGTTGTTTTTGTATTCCTATAAATATTTCTTAGCTTTTTTCTGGAACCCTATTAAAACACTTATATACTATTAGAGCCTTTTGAGTCTTGCTTTTAAGATTTTTAGTTGGGGCCAAAACAGTGTTTAATAAAAGAGATAATTATTCTGAACTACCGAGGCAAGACACTTTAGTGTACCCTATCCAGTATTATCCAGTGAATTATGAGAATTTCCAGTCTAGCTTATGGAAGTATGCACTATTCCCCTCCCTATGTGAGCACCAGGCACTCTTACCTCTACTCCATTCTGGTGGTCCTTCTCCAGTGTTAAGTTTTTTCATCACATGCATTTTCTGATCACTACTTTGTTGAATACTTGAATTTGACCCCCTGCAGGACTCCAGAGTTCCCTCTCTGCGCAGCTAGCTCTCTCCTTTCCAATACTTGCCCTGCAAACTCTAGCTGTCTTGTTCTCATCATACCCTCAGCTGTATATTCTTCAACGAGGTAGTCTGCTGGGCTCCCCTTGAGTTCCTCCCCCTTGCACCATGGCCTAAACACCTCTCATGTGGCAAATGAGGGCAATTGCAGGACTCTTCTCATGTGTTTCATGTCTCTCAAGGATCGTGCTCCTTAGTTGCCTAATTTCTAATATCTTGAAAACCATTCTTTCCACATATATTGTTTGATTTGTTTTTGTTTATGTTGGATTGATAGGTAAGACCAGTCCCTATTACTCAATCTTGGTTAAAAGTAAAGTATTAATTTTTCATCTTAATATTTTTATTCAGTCCTTGAACATAGTTTGATTTTATTTTTTTAAGTTTTATCTACTAAACTAATCATCTAGGGTTTGGTTTCTATTGTCTGCTTTTTCTCTTTGGCATGAGTCATGTTTTCTTTATAGATATCTAACAATTTTTATTGTGTATTGGTTATTATGTTCCTATTTTGTAGAGGTAGAATTTTCCTTTGAAGAGTGTTTATTTTCATTATAGCATGCAGTTAAATTGGCTACATTCAAACTCTAAATTTTGCCTTCTCTTTGGTAGCATTGGCTGAAATCTCTACTCAACTCTTTCACCTAGAAATCTATTGATAAGAATGAGTTAAGTCACCTTTACACTTGAAATGGAGCTTAGACATGGGTGATGACAAAAGAGAAGGTCTTCTTCCTCTAAAATATGCCAGAGGTTAGATGGTAAACTAGTTTATTTGACTCCAAACTACAAACTACATATGTAGTTTGGAGTCAAATAGTATGTAGTTTGTAGTTTGGAGTCAAATAGACTGTGGTTTAACTCCCCAATGTGCCACTTTCCAGATATTTTACAATGGGCATATTATTTAAATATCCAAGTCTGCACTTTCTGTAAAATTAGGGTAATTAAAATGATGTCAGCGGCATTCTGAAGGTCAAATAAACTAGTGAACATAAAGTACTTGTCAGAGGGACTAACAGATAGTAAATTATTAATGAGTGAAAGTTTGAAAATTCTTTCTATTTGAGAGAAACTATAGCAAGAAAACACAGAATTTTCTAAAACAGAATGGATGGTAAGATTTGAATAGGGTGGTAGAATTGTTAAGTACTATTGGAATTCAGAGAAAATAAAGACGTTCTGGTGGAATTAAAATTTGTACTTGGATTTTAATTTTTTAAAAAATCACTTGGAGTTTGGGAAACATGAAATGAAATTGAATAAAGAATACGTGGCTACTAAGGCAACCAAGCCAGAGCATGCGAAGGTTTTGTGCTGAAGAATTTTGAGAAATAAAAGTGAATTGTTAGGCAAAGTGAGGTCATATTATTTTCGTGACTTTGAATGCCTAGTGGGGGACTTTTATAATAAGAATCATTTGTGAGAAACAGGATATAATAAAATTACGTAGTCATAGGATTTTCAGGCTGGGAGTGAACATGATCTACCTCAGTGGTTTTAAAATCGTCAACATTCATAGTAGTGAACTTCAGTTGATCTATACTACAGAAATGTACAGCTGCTGGATGCTTACTCACGGTGGCTCCACCTGGAGATTCACCTGGTCTACCAAAGAGAACCCCCATGGAAACCTAGTGCTCTGTAGAGTACTGGGTGGAAAGCACTCATCTAATTTAATCTTTGCTTATAAAAATAATAGAATTAAAATAGTAAGTTGGAAGGAGACTTACCCAAGTTGAACTAGTTTTCCGGTACCAGAATAGCAAGTGCTATTTTCAATTAATTTTTTTCTGAGTAGTTAGTTTTGGGAACATTAGCCAAATACTGCTGTGGATTGGAGAGGACGGCCAGGAGATAGTGCACTCATTCAGGTCTGAGAAGAAACTGGAGCATGGTGTTGGCAACAGATATAGAGAATGGTTGCAAAGCAGATTTTAAACCATGTCAAAGAATTGCCAGTGTGTCTTCTTTCCCTTCTTCTGCCTTTTCTTACATCCACCAAATATTCATTCTGCACCCTCTAAGTTCCAAGTCCTGTTCTGTCCTCATATCACTTCATGGGGCTCACATTCTAGTGAGGGGAAGAAGATGGAAAACAAGATATGCATGTAAAATATAAAGTATTTAGAGGGGAATAAGTGCAAAGGAGAAAAATGTAAGAAGAGGGTAGGGAATTGTTGAGCTGAAGTGACTAAGTATGGTTGTAATTATAGATATGATGGCCAGGGAAAGCTTGCAGAGAAGATGGATATTCAAATAAAGGTGTGGAGATTGAGAGATAAAGCCATGGACATATCTGAGAGAACATTCTAGGCAGAAGGAACAGCATATGAGAACAATATATGTAAACTCTAGAACATACTTGGTATGCCTGAGGAATAGCTAGGAAGTCAGTGTAGCTGTCCTGGGTAAGCAAAAGGAACAGTGTTTGATGAATTCAAAGAGATAAGAGCAGACAGAGTATGTAAGACACTGTAAGCCATTCTAGGAACTTTGGCCTTGTATTTATTGACTATGAGGAAGGAGAGCTTGAAGGAGTGCTGGGGGAGGGGTATGAGTTTGATACACGGAAAGACGTATGTTATGTAACACTCTGGGCGGAATGAGTTTGAAATGAAGAGACCTCTGAGATTAGCTAATGTGTAGGTGATAATACATGTGTATATGAACTTGTGTCAGACGTCAGTTTAGAGATGAGAGCCTCTAGACTAGGAAGGAGAGTCAAAGTGCAAGTTAATTGGTTTTTATGGAAGAATTTGGGAAGAATTTGTTTAGAGAATAGACGAAAAGAAAGACTTTAGAGATAACGTTGGAAGGGTACAACCAGGAAGAAACTGATGTTGCCAACTCAGTAAAAAAAGAGGCTTACAAAAGGCCAAGAGCCATGTCACCGATGTCTTTGGCACCATTACTCGTAACAGGCACCTTTCAGTTCAGTGGCTCAAAAGTAGTTGCTAATCAGGACTTACAAAGAAGAAATAACAATAATGACATCACTGTATATTTTGTGTAGCGGTTAATTGACTTCCAGAGCTAGTACATACTTTCTCAGAGTTTTGTTTGAGAGGCAGACAAAACATGCATTTTTTTTTTTTTTAATTGCAGTTTGGCTAATGAAGAAACGGGGGTACAAAGAGGTCCCGTAAACCTTATAGCAGTCATTTAGCTGGTTAGTAGCAGATGAAGGCTAAAGCCCAAAGCCCAGCTCCCCCATCATCTGGAGTGTTAAAGCCGGAAGAGGAATGAAGTATGCTACAGCGCAGTCCTTTTGTTTTGTATGTAAGGAATCAAAGCCTCGAGACCTGGACTGTCTTGGCATGGACACAGTTTCTCCATGCCGACCGGAGATTACAAATTAGGTTTCATTATTGCAGGCCTAATGATTGCTTGCCTCGCTTTGTAGAGTAGCTTTACATAGATCTCATTCAATCCTTAAAACAACATTATTAGCTAGATAATATCACCCTCATGTAAAAGCCAAGGAAACTGAAGACGAAAAAATGATAAATAACTTGCTCAGAGTCACACAGCTGGAAGTACCAGAGTCGGGATTCAAACTCAAGCATATCTGACTACAAAGCTTTGTCTTGCTTGCATGTTGTTATCTTGACTTTCAGCACAAAACTTCTCCTACTCCTTTAACTGCCTACCTAATTAGTGATTGGTGGAGAGGCTTTTTTCTTGTTTGCTTGTTTTTGTTTTTAGAGATTGTGTCTGCGTGAGTTCTGTCCTGAGCACAGTCTTTCCCCCTAATATGGAAAGGAGTCTATCGAAACAAGAAATGCTGACTGTAGCGATAAAGCACCCCAAATTGTGTACTGGCTTAATAAGATAGCAATGTATTTCTTGCTCATATGTTATAACTAGTCCATGACAGTTTCAGGTCTGCAGAGGGGCTCGCTCCATATAATCATGCAGAGACCCAGGCAGACAAAGATGGTGACTTCCAGGGTTTCCCTATACCCTAGCCCCCAGGGGGCAGGTAGAAATAGCATGGGTACTCATGTGAGTGATAGGTGTGCTCCATGTTGGAATTACATTGTTCTAGCTCTAGAGCTAGAGCTCATTCACAAAGGAGGTGTGCTCAGGACACCCTTCGAAGCCCAAGAAGAAGAGGAGGTGAAAGAGCTGCTTCTCCCACCAAGTCTTTGTTTCATTTATATGTCTTTTTACGTTCTCTCAAATGTTCTGATGCATGCTATATTGAGTACAATCCAGGCATTCGGTAAATATTAGATAACAATCAGGGTTTTGTGTTGACTATACTTGTGGCACTTTATGATACTAATTTCGTCTCCTTAAGTTCATGTGACATTTTTTGGGGAGGAAAGAATCTGCGGTTTAATGGGGTATACGAGGTCTGACAATTACATTTGCAAACTTATTGCAACGATGTTGCTAACCATTTTGATATCAGAGGGATAATTCATTATGAATTTGTACCAACTGGGCAGTTAACCAAGTTTACTATTTGGAAATTCTGAAAAGGCTGTGTGAAAAAGTTAAATGACCTGAACTTTTCACCGACAATTCATGGCTTTTGCAGAATGACAATGCACCAGCTCACATAGCACTGTCAGTGAGGGAGTTTTTGGCCAGTAAACAAATAACTGTGTTGGAACACCCTCCCTACTCACCCGATCTGGCCCCCAATAACTTCTTTCTTTACTCAAAAATAAAGGAAATATTGAAAGGAAGACATTTTGATGACATTCAGGACATTAAGAGTGATATGATGACAGCTCTGATGGCCATTCCAGAAAAAGAGTTCCAAAATTGCTTTGAAGGGTGGACTAGGTGCTGGTGTCTGTGCATAGCTTCCCAAGGGGAATACTTCTAAGGTGGCTGTAGTGATATTCAGCAATGAGGTATGTAGCACTTCTCTAGGATGAGTTTGCAAACTTAATTGTCCGACCTTGTATATTATAGATGAATAATAGATTCTATTCCTGAATGTTTTACAATATTACAATCATGTCAAAATATAAATGGATATTTTTTGAGATCCAGAAATCATCTTGCAGTTTTAACCAGTTTTCTGATCACAAGTTAATGTTAATTTTTTCCCTTTTTTCTGGTTGTGAGCAGTAATGTAGAATCCAAAGTTAACATCCTGTATAACAGGAGAAACAGAATAGATTTTGATTAAGAATGTTTTTTTTTTATCAGTCCTATTTTACTTTTATTCTCTTCAGTCTTCAGATGAGAAAACAAAGATATGAAGAATCTAAACAATATATTGATGTGGTGAGGAGCAATTTGAAGTCATCTTGTCTCCAAAGCCCATGTTCTTAACCACGGTTAGTTTTTTACATGCAAGTTGTCTCTGATAGACTCTAAGTAGCTGGAGTATAGGGACTTTATCTTTTCATCTTTGTGTAATACAATGTTTTATACATGTGTGCTCAGTAAACTCTTGTTGAATGAATGAAAGTTTCCAATGTTTTTCTTAGGACTCAACACCGCACTCTACAAATCCTTAGAAAAGAGGTAATCCAACTGCAACTTGAGCCTACTTCACAGTGAAATTTAACCAATTAATGTGAAATACAAAAGTGTCTCCTTGGAAATAATCTTTAAGAATAACTTTTTTGCTTTTGTAAATTTTCAAATAGCAAACTGAGAGGGAAGATATCAGATGAAGGAAGTGATTCATCCATTCAAGAGATTAGAATTTTGCAAGAATTAAGGGATTTGTTTGCAAATAGATTGTGATAGCAAATTCATTGTACATTCAGAATAGGATTACATGTGTTGCTTAGGGCATATCTTATGAAAAAGCCTCCCTGTAGTCATCTGTTTTTCTTTGTTAGTAAAAATCTCAAGTTATAGGTGGGATCCTTCATGAAGGCAATTATAACTATGTCTTTTTGTTGCCTATTGTGCCGCGTTAAAAATCTTAAAAGATTAGACATAGAAGCAAAGTATTAAACAGAAACTACATGGTGTCTTTTAGAAGTAAGTAACATATAAAGATGAACCCCATTACATTTATTTTTATGAATTGACATTGCATCCTTGGGATTTGCAAACGGCAAGAAATCTTGTGGTACTTTGAATCTCCATTATAGCACATTTTTACTGTTCCTTTCATTCAGTCCATTGTCATTTATTTTTCATTCGATCATTCATTTATTCATTCCCATGAACTTTTATTGGATGCCTTCGTATTCGTTGACATTCACTATTACAAAAAAAGGTAAACCTAAGATGTTATCTCTGTTTTTGAGAAATTTACATTTGAGTGATGGACATAAAAGGGAAATAACTGTGATAGAATAAGATGTGTACTTGAATGTGTGTGTGTATGGACTGAGTCACTTCGGGATGGGGCTATGTGCCTGGAGGAGTTGGAAAAGGTAATGTTGGCTGGGGTTTGAAAGATGGATGTGTATATCTCCTCCCCTTGATTGTGAGCTCCTGGGTTTCAGAAATCATGTGTTCATCATCTTTCATCTACCACAAGATAAAAATCATTCCTGGCACATATTTTCAACTCAACAACTATTTAGAGATTTGAATAAATGTGTTATCTTTGTGTAAATCTTCCATTCTTGATTCATTGACAAGATACTATAATAGAGTAGTGAGAAATACATGTTCAAGCTAGTTCTGAATCTGGTTTTACCCTTTGTTGTCTGCAAGACCTGGGCTGTAATGTGAGTTATTCTGTAGCCAACCCTTGGTGTGGAGGATACAGAAATAGGTTCCACTCTCAGGAATCCTCCAGCATTTCTTGTTTCCTCTGCTACATTTTCAAGTCTGTGCTGGATTAAACTGAAATTTAAACACAATCCTAGGACTTATTTTAGGAAGGAAACATGATTATTGTTCCTGTCCATTTCCTTTGGGATGGCTGACACACTGTGTGATGCAGCCAGGCTCACAGTGATTTATCAGAAATCCTAGAGAGAGAGAGGAAGAGAGAGCAAGTTGGTTTGCGCAGTGAACTCACAGAGACCCCGTTCCCAGAGCGTCTGTCTTGTTTGTTTGCCTGTGGCAAGAGCTGACTGGGAAAAACAAATCTCCGAGGACAAAGACAGCCACGACCCATATATAATTTTTAAAGCCCCCAAAGTGTCATCGAAAAGCTTCCAAGTGTTTTCTGTATTTGGGTCTATAGTGCTGGCTTTTAATATTACTGTGACTATGCAGAAGAAACAGCCTGTTATATGAACATGATGAAAATATAGCACCCCTTAAGTAGTCTGGTTACATGTAAAATGTATTGTTTGGCTCCAGTTATAAACCATGCACACAGAACAGAAATGTGCAGCCTTGTTACCAGGTATCTGTGTGTAATGAGCTCTGGTTATTCCAGTGAGTCCCTGAACCTGCTGTGGGCAGTGCAGCCCCTAGGGAAGGGACAGCTCCAATACTTTTCTCATTTTCAGTGCAAATCATGGATTCCTGTGTGTCTCTGGCAAACTGTAGGTATCTGTCTGGTTGTCTTCACTTCCTATGAGAGGTCCACACAGATAATTAGGTCCTGCCGAATCCCAGAACCTTTTACTGGTCTCTCTTATCATTTCATTTCAGGAATAAAAATATCTGTGAATTGAAAAAAAATATTTGCATACCATTCACCACTCCTTCCCCTCCTAGAGATGACCTATGGAATTGAGAGCTAGAAGAATTCTTTGTAAAGTGTTCAGATAATTATCCTCCAAGCTGGATGGTTTCGAGAGTGTGAGGGGCAGTAGAGGTAAACTAGGCCTGTCCCAGTCCAACTAGGACATACTCTTGTTTTGTTTATTTGAGAAGCTTTTGCTTTTGTATTGCCTGGTTTCCCACAACACTTATGGTGGCTAGGTGGTCGTTACCTAAATATTATTGGTAGTCTAGAAGTGACAGGGTCTGTGGGGATCATAACTACCTTTCTAGGAGCTTAGGAAATAAATATCTGAGGTAGTTTGTTGCTCCATTGCAGAGAGTTCTTTCAGCCCAACACAGAGAAGTTACCTCTAACAAACAGTCTTCCAGTTATGTTTATATATCCTTGGTAATCTGTATTCAAAAAATGCTGATCAGACTCAGTAAGCTAGGGTCAGCCCTTTCTATCTGTGAAACATAGCCTCCAGTCACTTGTCTGTTTCAATTTTTGAAATTTTGAGTGACCTAAGGTGTGTGTCCTACAGAACCAAATACCTGTAAAATTTCAGAAATGACAACATAGTTGTTGAAAATTCATTTTCTGGGGATTTATAATAAATGTTCACAAAACCTGACTGCGATAGCTGAAGGTGACCTAGAAGCACTAGATCCTGAGAGCTGATTGCTTTTAGAAACCTAAGGGATGTTATATGTCAAAGGATTGTATGGACTGAATTGATTCAAGCCATATAGGAAGAAGGTGGCAGCTGGCAGAAAAAGGCAAAGGTGGAGTTGTCCAGAATAAAGAGCTATACCATTTTTCTCTTTACTTGGCTAAAATGCTATCAGACGAGAGTGACAAGTTTCTAACTACACTCACAGCTCTGTTCACAACTCAGGACTTGTGTAGGAAATAGAACCACTGGTAGCTGATTGACCTGAGCTGATGCCTATAGCAGGGAATTGTTGAAAAAGACTCCAAAGTTTGTTTTAATCTTTATGTGTTACATCCCAATATTAGATTTCTATTCATATAAGACTGTCACAGTTCAGATACTTCTAGAGAACAAGGGGAAGATTCGCGGCCAACAATGGCTATTATATATTCCAAGAAATAATTACATGGAGAGAATGAGCTGACCCTGGTATAACAATTGACCACTCATCTTTCTGCAATGGTGTCAACTCCTTGAGCTCAAAGTCAAGACTTTGGGCTAGCGAATTCATGCGTGATTCAGGCTTCAGACATCTGCTGATGCTGATTCTAAAAAGCCAGACCCTAGAGCAAACAAAGCCTAGAAGATTTTCTTTCATCAGGTACATCTGAAGAATAAGGATCTATGATTGACTATCATAAATCAAGTTCACAAGTAAATCAACAATTTTAAAAGAATTGGAAGAGTAGTTCCCAAACTGTGCTCCCCAGAACACTTGTTTCCAATATATTAAGGTATCCCTCCAAAAAAGCATTCCTCAGATAAATATATTTGGGAAATAGTGCATATCACTCTTCTGCTTTCTAAGCTTTGTAGGGCATATAAATGTAAGTCTTTGAGACTGCAATATAAAAAAAAGTCAGTTTAACACTATGTAACCCAGAGTTTCCTAAACTTACTTATTCATGGACATTTTCAAAGAGTACCAAGTAATATCTGAAATGTCTACTTTGGAATCATTGAATCTGAGGGGGAAAAAAAAAAGACGTATATGCTCAATAACAAAATCATGCCACACGTCCTCCATTTAGTTTCTGGTGATTTGGAAGCCAAAGCGTTTGCAGTTGGGAATGTCTTCATGACCATCAGCTCTCATTCATTGTTCAATAAATGAGAAAGCATTCAAAAATGAAGCTTTAAAATCTGGATTCTAGATCAAATGGGATTTGGTTCTTCCTGTTGTAAGGGTGAATCTTAAGAAATCAATAACTTAGTCAGCCTATAGCTTGATTCACCTCCTAGTTTGCTATTCAGCTGGTTTCTCTTTGTTGCTGTCCCTCCCTGCCCGATTTAATGACTCTGCTTTCCGAAGGCTACATGCATACCTTGTTAATTGAGCTAAGCACAGAAAACTAACTTTCAAGAACCTGAGTCAGCCCTCAGCCATACAGACACTGGCCACCAGGCTGCAATCCTTGGCTGTGATTCTGTCAGTTGACATGAATCACCCATAAGACCAGGTTTGAGATAACCATCGCAGAATAAACTGGACCTCAAGAGATGTTGTCCCGAATGAGGCACATGACTAACGCGCCCTTTCCCTTGTTCTTCTTGTGTACCTGTAACGTCTTCTGATCGGTCTAGGAACGGGGAGATTACCTAAGGTCAGGAGTTCCACCATCCTCCCACAATGCCAGTATTCTCAATACACCTGCTTTTCTTTCCGCCAAACTTGCCTCTTGATTGTTGAGTTTTTCAAGCAGCAGGCAGCCAGATCTTTAGCACGGTAACACTGTAACTTCCATTTTAGGTGACTAACCAGTTTTAATTGGTATGTTGACATCAACATGTTTTAGGTATTTACTAGGAAGGTTCGTGTCGAAAGAAATTAATGTCCTGGTGGGCTTGTGTTTTTCTCTGAGGCAGATATTGATGAATGTACAGAGGGAATCATTGAGTGCCACAACCATTCCCGCTGCGTTAACCTGCCAGGGTGGTACCACTGTGAGTGCAGAAGCGGTTTCCATGACGATGGGACCTATTCACTGTCCGGGGAGTCCTGTGTTGGTAAGCAGTTTTCAGCCATGCCCTCCATCCATCTGGACCTTTGCAAGAGGGGCAGCCTGCTTTTGTCCTCTATTCAGCTCCCAGTGTGAAAATCTGACCCCTCACTAGTTAACTCATCAATTTTCAAATTTCCTCTCTCTACAATTGAGGGATTAGGCCACGGATTATGCCATGTGGGGCTTTAGAATTTTTATACAGAAATTGGGGCAGTCAGAGGACAAAGCCTGGACTGGCATTCTAAGGCATTTCTTTCTTGCTAAGGAAACCATGATGACTGGAATTTCTAACAGTTTGAGATGCAGCTGTGGGAGAGGAGGAAATACTGCCGGACTTCATAAATTTCGTTTAAATCATAGCCTTTGTACTGCAGTGGTCGCTGCACCTCTCTGAGCCTTCAGCTGTAAATATGTAAACATGTGGATAATAATACACATATGTTGTTAGGATTAAATGGGATACCATATATTTAAAGAGCGTGAGCTTTGAATTGATGCACAAACATCATATAGCTGCATTCACCTTATTGTTGCTATTATACCACCATCACCTTTGCAAGATCTTCTTTAATCACTGTCTGCTTGTGCTTCTGTTAAATGCTGAATAGAGGAAGTTAACAGATGGAGTTCTTCACCTTCAAGACCTGACAACTTTCATGAAATACAAACAGCTGATCAAAAATGTAATTGTTTCCATGCGAACCTCAGCCAATCCAGTTATATCATGTCATGTGGACTCAGCTGAATTCTTAATGCTGATTTGGACAGACCCAGAGGGCAAACATTCTAACCATGGGTTTCCAAAGTTCAGACTAGTGAACTAGAATTGGTTGTATTTCTTTCTCTCTCTCTCTCTCTCTCTCTCTCTCTCTCTCTTTCTCTCTCTCTCTCTCTCTCTCTTTCTCTCTCTCTCTCTCTCTCTCTCTCTCTCTCTCTCTCTTTCTCTCTCTCCCTCCCTCCCTCCGTCCCTCCTTCCCTCTCTCCCTTCCTTCCTTCCTGTCTTTCTCCCTTCCTTCTTTCCTTCCTTTCTTCCTTCCTTCCTTCCTTCCTTCCTTCCTTCCTTCCTTCCTTCCTTCCTTCTTTCCTTCCTTCCTTCCTTAGTTGCTACAAAGATTCACTTAGTGTTTTTCCAACTTTTCCCCTGAGGTTACCCTAAAGCAAAGATGAATTCAGGAGCAATGGGCACACAGCATGAATTGTCCACCGCAGTTTTGAAATTACTGTGGAGAGGTACCCAGTGTTGTTGTTAAAACATGCCCCCTTACCAGGAAACAACTACTGTGTTTCAACATAATAAATATAATAGAAAAAAATAAAAAAAGAAGCACAGACCCTTGAGCCAGATTTCGTGCAGTCAAGTTCCAGCTCTGCCTCTTCTCCAATGGTTACCTTGGGTCTTATGTAGTCAGTACCTCAGTTATCTCATCTGTAAGATGGAAATGTTCATGTAGTTCATATGAGTGTTGTGAGAATTAATTGAATTGATATCTGTTAGATTTTGAATAAATTTGAGTTATTATTATCTTAAATACTCCTGCATATTCAGCACTCTGCCCCATATTCTATCCAAGCTTCTTTTATTGTTAAAATACTTTGTGCCCTCAGCAAGAAGATTTCATTTATCCTGGGTCTTCCTATTCTTGTTTGCAACTAGGAACTTGTGTGTTGTGCAGCTCAGTGTAAATAGATGCTATGTGAATAAGACTAAATCCAATGGCTTTTGTTGTTGTTGCTCATGTATCACCAGGTCCCAGGAAGCGTTCTTTGATGTCTTCATAGGATTCATCACTCCTGTCCTCTGCTAACTCGAGTTTTTACTCTGGTGCATATCTCTATAGCTTCACTAATTACACGACCATACAATTTATATACTCTATGACTAGACTGTGAGCATCAACTAAGCTTTATTCTTCCATCTCTTCAATGATGCCCTTTGCTAGTGGGTGCTCAGTAAAGGAGGAAATGTAACCACTGCATTTGCCCAAATAAAGACACGCAGTCACAGAAAGGATGGCACCTCACTCCCAGCCATGTAGCTGTTTTGAGTCACAACTTGAGTACCAAGTTGTGCTCAAGCCTAGGTCAAGTGTAACTCTAAAACACAGATCCCAGTTTACGCTTGTTGTTCTGATGTAATTATCAAGGACATTAATTAGAACCCCGTCACTCTCATAAATGTCCCCGAAAGATGACAGACGCCATGGTCCCCTCACCTGCTGATTTCTCTGTCATGCTGAGTGCCGTGCCTGGTGAAGCAGGGCTCCTGCACTCTCTACAGAGGCATTTTGTTCATCCATGAACTGATCTGCAGAGGAGAACTTCAGCAAATGGGACTCCTTGGCAAGGGAACAGAGTTGTGTTTATTAGTGGCATCTTTAATCTGGGTAATTATTAATCTGGATTCCCTTTTCCACATTTTTGAAAATATCTTTATAAAGTGGGTCTTCAAATGGGTCTCATGTTAAGAGAAATATGAGCATCATTTAGTTTGGTGGTTGAGGACACTCTGTTGGTTAAGAATATGTCTTAGTGAAATCAGATCATGTCACTTTTTTGTTACAACCTATTTGCCTTCCCATTGAACGTAAAATAAATACATTTCTAACTTCTTCGCATGGGCTTCAAGGCTTTAGGTAATATTGTCCCTGCCTAACTCTTGGACTCATGCCCTATGTATGTCAGCCTTTTTGATCTTTTGAACATGACGATGAACTCACTCAGTTTCAGGGCTTTTGCTATTCTCTTCTTTCTGGAACACTCGACGCCTATCTTGTCGCATGGCCCTGTTCTTGTTTTATGTAATTCTCAGCTGCAATGCCATTTTTTGAAGGAGATCCTCCCTGACTATTCTGTCTGTACTAGTCATTCCCCAGTCATTTTATTATATCACTTTCTTTTACATCTTTTATAGCATTTTCTATTCTCAAGTTTACTGTGCATACACATGTGTAATTGCCTTCTGCCTCAAGTACACAAATTCCATGAGAGCAGAAACCTGGTCTGGCTTTCACCACTCTGTCTCCATCCACTAGAACAATGTAGGAACATAGTAGGCATTTGATGCACATGTGTCAAATGATTGAAGGAATAGACAATCAAAACCATATCCGGTAGGGTTTATTTTCTATTTAGTTGGCATACCTCGCTCTGTAGAGGGTGGTACATACATGTTAACTATCACAAAATCGTGGAGTCTTTTATACCAGAAAAAATATTTATTGAGAATAACTAGCACATCAGCACTATGTTAAGCCTTCTGGGAACATGGGTATGAACGAGATAAGATCTCTGTTCTTGAGGGATTTATGGCCAAAAATATTCTGCATCATAAGAACTTATCTTAATGGCACTGAAAAATATAACATCAGAATAAGCTGTAAATAACATCAGTTACTAATGCTTACAGTTTTAAAAAAGCAGCATCTAAAACAATCTTTAAAAAAATTTTTTTAAGTGTTTTAGCAACATATATTCAGCTATGCTTTTTTCCCCAGATAATAGTGGCAATAGCGTATGTTAGAATTTAAACTGTAGCAGTTGTCGGCTTTTAGGAGAACAGTTGCATGTCACTCCATGCCATTTTTTGTCAGATGAGGATAATAACTCCTGCTCTATTTGCTTCATCATTTACTTTAAGCGTCGAATGTTATTGGTGTCATAAAGAACAGTACCCACACAAGATTTACTATTTCGTGACCAAAATTGCTTAACATGTGCCTGTTTCTCCTAAAGTAGATCATATGATTGAAGAAACGACTAATCTTAGGTATTGTAGAATCAGACAGAATCACCATTCTTGAGAAGTTAGCAGAGTCGTGCCGGCCCCCATCGTTATAATTTCATGAAAGAGAGGCACACAAAAATTCTCTACGTGATGCTTGCAGAAGAAGAAGATGACGGTGATCCATTGTTCCTTCTTCATTGTAGGGTACAATGCACTCTGTGTTTGAACACCCTGGTGGAAGTCCGTGGTCCTCAGTTTTAACATAGAAGTTGTTAGCAACTGCTTATTTATCTTAGCATAGTTATCCGGGTCATTTAGAAATGAGAACTAATCCATAATTAACAATGGCATGTATAAAGAGCAAGGCTTTACATATTTTAAAAATAAGAGTCAAGCTCCCTCGGATGTCAGTCTGTCTCCGTGATCCTGCTTCTGCTGATAAATCTTTTTTTTTTTTTTTCTCCTCTGCTCCTTCTCATACTCTGCATGGATCATCAAGCTTCCTCAAACACATCTTTCACTCTTGCCAAATTCTATACTCTCTTCAATGTATTCCCTTGTTTGGATGCTTTTCCCTGACCATCCCTCTCTCCCCGTTTCCACTTGTCAAAATCCTGGTGAAGTCTTACTCCCTAAAATAGTGATTCTAAAACCTGTTTACGGTAGATTCACCTGAAAAGGTTTTTGACAATATCAAGGATGTGACACACTCACCAGAGATTCTGATTCAGTTGATCTGTTATAGGACTTAGACTGAGGTCATTTATTTTAAGTCGCCAAGTGATTAGAAAAAGTGTTCAGTTATTGTAGAGAACCATGATCATAGATTTTCTCTAATAATAATAAAAAAATGCCTCATCTAATATGTCCCCACAGTTATGTGGTTGTACCTCTTTTGTGGAACTTACCAGGTCTGGCTATCTTCTTCATCAGTTCTTTATAGCCTAGAATACAGTTGAGGTCTTTTGATATCCCTTGTAAATTTATATTGTATTAAATTGTATTAGTCATACTGTTTTTTTTCAAACACAATTTTCAAACCCTAATAAACCCCATTTTATTGACCAAGGCATACCCGAGGATGACACACCATTCTTATGGGACCTTGCACCTCTTGGCCTCCCATGTTTGCCTCTTCCATGGGACTTGGTTGTAGGAAGCAGGTTCGCAGATGCCGGAGCCTGTTTTCTGGTCACTGTAAATGGCCCAATAGAGATTTTCTTGTCAGAGCAGCTGCTGCAACTGTCATCAACATGCAAAGCAACACAGAACAACCAGGAAAGATTTTTCTGGACTCTCTCAGGGTGGAAATTTCAGGGGTTTTTTTTGTTTGTTTGTTTTTAAGATTTTATTGGGGGAGGGGAACAGGACTTTATTGGGGAACAGTGTGTACTTGCAGGATTTTTTCCAAGTCAAGTTGTTGTCCTTTCAATGTTGTGGAGGGTGCCATTCAGCTACAAGTTGTTGTCCTTTCAGTCTTAGTTGTGGCGGGCGCAGCTCAGCTCCAGGTCCAATTGCCATTGTTAGTTGCAGGGGGCACAGCCCACCATACCTTGTGGGATGACAGGCAAACTTGTGGTTGAGAGGACGCGCTCCAGCCAACTGAGCCATCTGGGAGCTCATTGGCAGCTCAGCTCAAGGTGCCATGTTCAATCTTAGTTGCAGGGGGCGCAGCTCATCATCCCTTGCAGGAGTCGAGGAGTCGAACAGGCAACCTTGTGGTTGAGAGCCCACTGGCCCATGTGGGAATCGAGCTGGCAGCCTTCGGCATTAGGAGCACGGAGCTCCAACCACCTGAGCCACCGGGCCGGCCTGGAAATTTCAGTTTTAACTGGTTGATGTGTCAGGCTTGATTGAAATGGCCTAAGAATGATTTGGGCTCTGCTACCCAGTGCCTGGTTCTCATAGGAATGGAGATAAAAGAGGCTGGAAGCTAGAGATGCTCCCTGTGATGAAACTCACTGAGGGAGTAGGGAGTAATGAAGCCTCAGTGAGTAATAGTGTGATATACTGGGGAGGCACGTTTTAAGTCCGTATAGGCCTAGATTCAAACCCCAGCTTGGCTACTTTTTAGCTGAACAGCACTTGGCAAGATATTTAACCTCTCTAAGCCTTAGTTTCCTTAGTATACAATGATTAAAAAAAAATACTTGCTGGTGAAATTCTTTTCTTGCATAAGTGTTCTTTATGCAAATATCCTGGCAAGTAGTAGATAATAATAGTCAACATTTAACCTCCCGTCACTTCAAATCCCTCACCTGTCAAATGAAGACAGCAATAGTAATACTAATAAGAGCTACGAGTGAGAGCTTATTTTGTGCCAGGCGCTGCTCTAAGCAATTTACAAAAGTGCCAGCCTCATAAGTTGCTATGGAGTAATTGTGAGGATTAAATAAGCTAACATAGGGAACACAATTCAGCACTTACATGCTAAGTGCTCAATAATGTTAGCCATTATCACGAACTGAACACCTACGGGATGTGCCAGACATTGTGCCAGGGAATTTTATCTAATTGAGTTCTCACAACTACCATAGTAGGGAAGCCCTCATGCTACACGCATGCATCTTATTACACCATTTTAAAGATGAGGAAAGGTCCCAAGAATTAAAATAACTTGTCCCAAATTCCCTAGCCAATACAGGGCACACAAAGGTCATATTCCAGTATGTTTGATCCCAAAGCTTCTGCTTTCAATATGGTAACACTGTAATGCTTTCTGGAAGGGAGAAAGACCAGCGATGAGCCCACAGGTAGCGGAGGTGTTAAGCGGAGCAGCTGGAGATCAGTGAGACAAAGCAAAGTGAGAATGAGAGAACATGAGTGAGACTCAGATGGAGAGTCGCACTGTTCTGTCTGAACCAAGAGCATTGGGAAATTATTTTATCCACTGGACGCAAGGGCAGTGTTTTGGGCCCTTCCTTCTAGACCAGGGGCAGAATGTTAAGGTGGCGGGTTCTGGACACTTAATCTGATATCACCATAGCCTTGACAATAATATCACCTAGCTTTCCACTGATTGTCATTACCTTCTCTGCATTTTTGGTGCTTGAATCCAGAGTAGACAAAGGACAGCGGTCATTAACACACAGTTGTAGATGTTAAATCAGGTGAGAAATGGGTCCCATCAGAACTTCTGGAAGCTTCCTGCTCCTTTCAGGTCTGCCATGCATACACAAGCCTGAGGATGTTCAGCATTTAGGATAAACTGGATATACTCTGGGTACTCCTCAGGGAAGGCAAATATACCTCCTCAGTTTCGGTGACCAACACTTCACAAAATGATGGCAGAATAGAGTTCATCGCGTTAACTCAGGTATAAACCCAAGGTTCTTTTTTTTTTTTTTTTTTGTGCACTCATATTTCATTTTAATGTCTAATAAACAATTAACAGGTACAATAATAACTATCTTCTGTGATCCACATAATTTCCATCATCCTCTTTCATTCAGCCAACTTCCCACGATGATGCTTCTAAGGTTGCTGTCCCTTTCCAATCAGCCTGCTCCTTTCATTTCAGTCAATTTCTGCTTGATGAAGGAATATGTCATTGGAAGAGTGAGTTTTTGTGATCCTGTTTGCCTGATGCCAGCAGTCAATGAGGAAACTGAGGCAGGGGGCGGGTAAGATGTCAACAGGGGTTGAAGAAAAGTGTACGGGCTGTGCCAAGATGTCTGGCTAGATGAAGAACCTCCCTCTCCCCTGCCGGGGCGGCTGAGAAGGCGACGCGCGCGAGAGCCGCGGGTGGACTGCGTGTAGATCAGCAGTCCCGGGCGGCGGCAGCGGCGGCGGCGGCGGCGGCAGTGCCTCCACCTCCTCCACTCAGGCGTCTGCCCAAGGTTCTTTTTTCACCCTCAACTTATGTGGGTTGATACCTGCAGGACTATGGGCTCGTCGCCACTTAAACTTCGGAACGAAAACCAGACCTTTCTGTGAAGTATCCTACCAGAGCATCAAACTAACTACAGGGTCTGCTCTGGCCCTGCTTGGTATATTTTCAGTGATAATGGTCTATTGTTCAAACACTTTCCTAATGGCAGTTGTCAGGTGTGGAGCAGACGAAACAACTTGGGACTCTGAAGCAGTGCTTAGTGTATAGGGAGCCAGGGGCCCTCAATTCTTGTCCAGGTGAGGATAACATGGGTAATAATAAAGAGGAGGAAAGTTAGAAAGCTGTTTAAAAAAAAACAACAAAAAAAAAAGCTTCATAAGTACTACAATGTTGTTATATGTATTTTATTCATTAAAAATTAGCCTGCTGTGGTCTTAGCTCTAAGCTAGATGGTATGGATGATGCAGAGAATTCATCTCTCAGGGACTTTAAAAAACACCAAATTGGAGACAAAAATCAACATACACACAACAACCAGTAGCATTCTGATACTGGTTATAATTAACGGTAAAATTATTTGGTCAACACTGAAATATGCAAGTAATTAGGGAAGAAAGTGACGAGGGGGAATCAAAGAATAGTCATGCCGGACTGCATGGGGACGATTAGACCTGAAAGATGGGAGGGGTAAGGATGTTATAGGTATAAAACTAAGTATTGATAGCAAAGATTAATTGATTACTTCATATTCTATGTGCTCTTCTAAGAGCTTTACATTTCCTAATTAATTTTATCTTCACAACAAATCCCCAGGTAGGAGTTGTCATAACATCTGCCTAATGGACAAAGAAACTGAGATGTGCAGTAGGTGTTCAGATCTTGTGTATGGTCATACAGCTCTTAACTGGTAGGTCCTTCTTCCAGAAACGTAATAATCAACATGCTTTCTAAGACTGTATACATGTTTAATACTTTTGAAATAGTACACAATAAGAATGTTGCTTTCTTATTGCCTGCTGAGATCTTGCTGTATAAGTGACAGGTGACAGCCATATTTGTATATATTTAATGTCAATTATATGTCATTTAACCTTCAAAAACCCCTGTGAGCCAGGTAGCAAATGAGGAGAAACCCATCAACTAGCACGGCCATGTGTGAAAGAGCCCATGTTCTTTCTACTCTCCCAGGTGCCTCAGTCAATTGTTTATTAATTAGAGGTAACTTATAAAGGATTAAATTAAGGTGTGAATAGTGATGATTATTCAGATAATTGTCTCATTTTCCACTTCATTGTGTTTGTAGATACACTGTGGTATAAAGTACATGAATTCTCAATTTGTTTTGCCTGTGTGTACAGAAGGAATAAGTTCCGCTCCATGCCAGTATATTCCGGGGGCCATCCCATAACTGAACAAAAGAGAGCCATCTAGAATGATGCCATCTGAGAGGTCACCCTGAGTACATCAACGTGTTCTCCTGCTGAGAGGTGGATTTCCTCCACGCGATGGGAAATTCTAATATTGCTACGTGATGGTGCACAATCACAGACATGGGGATCAAAACCTCATGAGTCCAAGAGATAGGCGTACCTGAAGAGCTATAGCAGCAGTGGCAGGTGAAGAAGCTGGCTCAGCAGCTGAAACCTAAGCAGTTTGGCCACCTCCCGTCCCCAGCTGCATTGAACAAAGAAGCACAGCTCTGCTTTGTAGGCCCCATATTTTTGACTGAAGTCTGGTTTCTTCCTGGCATAGGCAGAGCGACAGCAAAATGATTTTGCATAATTGGATCCTTCTCTTTCCCTTTATTGTCATCAATGGTTAAAACCCAACCGGAGCAAAACTCCAACATGGCATTTAGCTAAGTCTGGGTCTTAGGACCCAGTGTCGGGACACTAATGCTGGGATATGTTTTAACAGCGTGTTCTATTAGGAAATATATTGGGGAAATTCTAAATGAATAGAATTAAGCTGATTTATTAACTGCTGGAATTTTGAGAGCCTTTACCATGCATTGTTAGTGTCCCAAGTATATTTAGCTTGAAAACCCTTTTTTCTCCCAAGCATCCTGTGGATTTGGCACTCTGCGGTACATACTGACTGAAAACTCAAAATGACTATAGCCCACTCTAGGAATTTCTAGGAAACCTCCCTTACTCAGTATAATCGAATAATGAGCTGCTCAAAAGAAGGTTTTTTCTTTTCTTTTTCTTTTTTATTTTTCCAGTTCTGCAATAAAATTGATTGAGTGCACTACTTGGCACCGGCAATGTTATACTATTATTTAATTTTGGTATAAGGAAATTTTGTCTATTACTTTCTTTTTTGCTGTAATCATTAAAAATGTAAATCACCCAATTCTACCATACTATATTGAGTTATTTGTCTAAAGTCTTGTTGGGCATGAATAGCTGGTTTGTCCCTAAGCTACATGGTGCCAAGTTCTTAGGTTTTTGACAAACGTGTTTTCTCTTTTGAATAGATATTTTGTCTTCTTTTCATATTTCCATCCTAACCTCTAATCTTTTAATAATATCTAGAAGATTGCTGTGCTTTCCACTGTAGGAGAGGAAGATTTGGTAATGTGATGTCTCAGGCCACAGCAACTCAGGAGCAGTGGTTAGAAGCCAGTTGCTTCTTTAAAGTGTAGGGATAGAAAGAGGAGTGACGCAGGTCTCCAGAGTCACTTGGTGACAATTTTACATTGTGTGAATAGGCCCAGTGGGATTTCTAGGAAAACGAAGCAAGTGGAGATGGGAGCTGTGAGGAAGGCTTTATTGGAGGGGTAGAATGTGCGCTGGCTGGTGCAGGAGGAATAACGGTTGGCTGATACACAGGAAAAGACCGATATTTTTCCCTAAATGGTGTTTTGCAGGGTGGATATGGTTTTCTTTCAGGCCTCCTTTTCACTGTGAACTTGGCATTTTTGGAAAGATGAAGCAACAATAGAAGTAATTTGATTTTTTTCCTACATGGGATCTTGAAGCTTATACCATGCAAAATCTCCTTTATCGGTTTTAAATGACTTTTTATTAACTCTCTTCCTGAATAGTTAGCCATTCCAACTGAGCAACAACAGAATGAATAGGATATTCCTAAAAAACAGTTGGCTAAACATTACTGCCTATGAACTCAGTGATCCATGTAGTTTAGGGCAATAATTCTAGAAATGTACTCCTCAGACCAGCAGAATCAGCATCCCCTGAGAAGTTGTTAGAAATGAAAAATTCTCTCCCCTTCCCCGTCCCAGCCTACTGAATCAGCAAATCTTGGGATCAGGCTTTGTGATCTGTTTCTTACGAGCCCCCTTTTCAGTTGATTTTGCTGTCCCCTCAAGTTTGCAAACCACTTCCTTTGGGGTTTCTTCTTCGAAAGCCTTCCGAGGGGGTCCATGAATGCCCTGGAACTGTAATGCAGTTTGTGTATATGGGTGTACTACGAGCAGCTTTGGGAGAAAGCAGAACTGTAGTTTCACTGGGATCTCCGAACAACACTGACCCCCACAATGGAGACACCACTGTTAAAATATCAGGGTCCAGACTCCCGTGCGTTCCCGTCAGCACTCTGGTCGCGTGTCTCAGCATTTCCCACCTCAGTCTACATGCGGACTCGGGGAGGTTCATCTGCCTCCCTGTGTCAGTTTTCTGAGCACTCCTTGGGTAGTGGAAGACCATGTCATTAGTTGTCAGCTTCCTGCCTCCTGAAGCACAGTGTGAACAAATGTGTCATTACAGAAAACGTCTGGCTCGTTTCTGTAAATTCTGTTAGAGCCAAAGATCATGTCTAATGCAGTGACTCAGAGATTGGCATTTCCAACTCTTTTGCGTGAATATTGAATTGTTAGTTTTAGTCTGAGGTTGCTTATGCTGCTGTGAAATATTTACCTGTGGGTTTATGAGCAGGGACATTTAAACTGTCATACTCGGACCAGATAAGCACTGTGAGCATAAAAATTACCATTCGCTTGTTCAATGAGCATTTATTGAAAGGGTCTGGTCTATATTAGTCCATGTGGGAATGTTAAAGAGGAATGTCCTTCTGTATCTGGAAAGGGGAGAAGGGAGGGTGGGCAGGGGTTAGGGGAGGCTGAGCTGTGGAGCAGCTAGAGATTTAAATAAATAAAAACAAGAGACTAAAGGAAAAACTGACTAACTCCTCTTGGCGGTAGGGCATGTGGGGGTGGCAATATATATGGGAATCTTTCTCAGAACAAATTAGGTCATGAATTTGAAAGGATATTGAAAAAATCGGAAGAGCATAAGATTAAGTTGTTAATCTTATGCTCTTATACTGTGCTGCATATAAGAGCATAGTAAGTTGTTGTTATTATACATAATAAAAAGGTAGAAATCTCTGTTTCATAAAAATGTGTTAATCATGACTCAGTAAAAGTACCTAGGGATGGCCAGGACGCAAGCATCTGTAGGTCCTGGCCATCCATAGTGGGAAAGATACATGGAAGGAATTATGTGGGTGTTTGCCTTATCCTGTTAAAATTTAACCTTCCCAGGACAGGAATTGAGCGTGTTTATTTGCTATAGTATCCCCCAATGCCTAGAACAATATCTGGCATATCATACATGCTCAGTAAATATTTGTCAAATAAATGAATTAATAAAGGGACTCCTTGCAATCATTTCTACCACTCACGAGGGCATCAGCCCTTTATTGCAGCTTACTCTAAGTAGCTCAGCTGGACCATGGCTGAACTGCAAAAATTCCTTTTGTTTATACTCTATGTTTATACTCTAGCAGCCTGTGTGGTGTCCATATAAACAAAGCCACACACTAACATTGTAAGGACAAATTTTTAGTTTTAAGTTATTTTTCAGTTCTTAATTAACATACAATATTATATTAGCTTTCATGGGTACAACATAGTGGTTAGACATTGATGTAACTTACAAAGTGACCAGCTTGATGAGTGTATACCCATCTGACAGCTATACATAATTATTAAAATATTACTGACAATATTGCCTATGCTGTGCTTTCCATCCCGTAACTGTTTTCTGCTTTTATAACTGGCAATTGGTACATCTTAATCACTTTTACTTTTTCACATATCCCCTCCCAAAACCCCTCCCTCCCTGGCAACCATCAATTTCTTTTCTGTATCTATGAGTTGTTTCAGTTTTGTTTGGTTGTTTATTTTGGTTTTAGTTTCCACATGTAACTGAAATCATATGGTATTTGACTTTCTCTATCTGACTTATCTTACTGAGTATAACACCCTCTAGGTTCAAACATGTTGTCACAAATGGCAAGGTTTGATATTCTTTTTTATGGCTGAGTAATATTCCATTGTATGTATGTACTACATCTTCTTAATCCGATCATCAATTGTCGGGCACTTCAGTTGCTTCCACATCTTGGTTATTATAAATAATCTGTAATGAACATAGGGGTGCATATTTCTGTTCGAATTAGTGTTTGGATTTGTTCCAATAAATACCCAAAGTGAATTGCCGGGTCATATGGTAGTCCTAGTTTTAATTTTTTTGAGGATCCTCCATACTGTTTTCCATATTGACTGCACCAATCTGCAGTCCTACCAACAGTGCTCTAGGGTTCCCTTTTCTCCACCTTCTCACCACACTTGTTTGTTGACTTACTGCTGATAGCCATTCATGACAGGTGTGACATGATAGCTCATTGTAGTTTTAATTACATTTCCCTGATGATTAATGATGTGAGCGGCTTTCAGGTCTATTGGCCATCTGTATGTTATCTCGGAGAAATGTTTATTTAGGAATTGTTAGTATATAAGTGCTCATAGTATTTCCTGATAATCCTTGTATTTCTGTGATATTGGTTGTCACTTCTCTTCCATTTCTGATTTTATTTATTTGGCCTTCTGTCTTTTGTTATCTTGATGATTCTGGCTAAAGGTTTATCGGTTTTGTTTATTCTTTTCAAAGAATCAGCTCTTCATTTCATTGATCATTTCTGTTCTTTTTTTATACTTGTATTTCATTTATTTTTGCTCTGATCTTATTATGTCCTTCCTTCTACTCACTTTGAGCTTTGTTCTCTTTTTCTACTTCCTTTAGTTGTAAAAGTTTAGATTTGTTTTTTAATTTGATATTTACTTGTTTCTTGCTATAAATTCTCTCTTAGAAGTGCTATGGGCTGTGTCTATAGAATAGCAGTTGTGTTCTCCATTTTATTTGCCTCCAAAGTAACTTTATTTCTTTCTTGATCCTGTTGTTAACCCATTCATTGTTTAGTAACATGTTATTTAGTCTCCACATGTTTGTGTGTTTTTCCATTTTTTCTTCTTGTAATTGATTTCTAGTTTCATACCATTGTAATAGGAGAATATGCATGATAGGATTTCACTCTTCTTAAATTTATTGAGACTTGTTTTATGGCCTAACATTGGGTCAATCCTGTAAAACGTCCCAGTGCACTGGAAAGAATGCATATTCTGCTGTGTTCAGTGTAATGTCCTAATAATATCAATTAAGGCCATTGGTTTAATGTCTCATTTAAGACAGTTTCCTTGTTGATTTTCTGTCTTGATGATCTATCAATTGATGTCAATGGGGTGTTAAAATCCTCTAATATGACTTAAGATTAATGTTTAACTCTCCATTTATGTCCATCTCCATTTATGTCCATCAATATTTGTTTTATACATTTAGGTGTGTTAATGTTTATGAGAGGTATATCCTCTTGTTGGATTGATCCCTTTATCATTATGAAATGTCCTTCTTTGTCTCTTGTCACAGCCCTTGTTTTAAAGTCTATTTTGTCTGATACACGTATTGCTATCCCAACTTTTTTTGGTTTTCAATTGCGTGAAACATTTTTTTCCCATCCCTTTACATCCCTGTGTGTGATTTTTCCACCTGAAGTGGGTCTCTTGCAGACAGTATATGTATCAGTATTGTTTTGTTATCCACTCAGCCATCCTGTGTCTTTTGATTGGAGTATCGATTCCATTGACATTTAAAGTAATCATTGATAAGTATGTAGTTATTGCCATTTTATTAATTCTTTCCTGATTGTTTTTGTAGATCTTCGCTGTTCCTTTCTTATTCTCTTCCTCTCTTTTCTTGTATGTTGATGACTTTCTATAGTGTTATGTTTGGATTTATTTCCCTTTATTTCTTATATATCTCTTGTAGATTTCTGGTTTGTGATTGCCATATGTTTCCTACATACCAAGCTATGTTTATAGTAGTCTATTTTAAGTTGATGATCACCTAAATTCAAACACATTATACAACCTCTACAATTTTTACCTATCCCCCTCCATGTTTATGTTTTTGTCATTATTGTTTATTCTTCTGTGTGTGTAGTTGTGTATATTTCATAATTTATTATAATTATACATGATCTTCCTTTTGCCTTTTAACATTTGTACTAGATTTATAGTTGCCTGCTTTTATTATATGTTTGCCTTTTTCAGTGAGAATTTTTTTCTTCCCTGTATTTTTTTACTCATATTTTTAATCTGTTCTACTTTAAAAAGTCCCTTTAACACTTTTGTAATACTGGTTCAGTTTTGATGAACTCCTATAGTTTTTTCTTGTCAGGGAAACTATTTCATCTTCCATTCTAAATGACAGCCTTGCTGTGTAGAGTAATCTAGTTTGTAGGTCTTCGTTTTTCATCATTTTGAATATGTCATGCAAATCCCTTTTGGTCTAAAGAGTTTCTATTGAGAAATCGGCTCACAGTCTTATTTGAGCTCCCTTTTCTATTGCTATTTTTAAGATTCTTTGTCTTTAACCTTTGGCATTTTAATTATGATGTGTCTTGGCATGGGCCTCTTTGGGTTCATTTTGTTTGGGACTCTGCACTTCCTATACTTGTATGTCTATTTCCTTTTTCACATTAGGGGACTTTTCAGTCATTATTTGTTCAAATAGGTTTCCAATCCCTTGCTCTCTATCTCTTTTCCTTCTGCTACCCCTATGATGTGGATGTTGGTTCACCTACTGCTGTCCCTGAATTCCCTTAAACTAACCTCATTTTTATTTGTTTTTCTTTCTGCTGTTCCAACTGGATGTTTCTGCTACCTTGTCTTACAAGATGCTGATGCCGATCCTCTGCTTCATCTAATCTACTGTTGATACCTCTAATGTGTTCTTCATTTCAGTTATTGTATCTTTCATTTCTGTCTCGTTATTTATTTTCTGTCTCCATTTTATGTTTCATATCTCTTGTTGCACTTCTCAATGAGTTCATCTATTCTTCCCCAAGTTCACCGAGCATCCTGATAACTGTATTTTGAACTCTGGATCTGATGGATGCTTTCATTTAGCTCTTTTTCTGGAGTATTGTCCAGTTCTTTTATTTTAACCAGTTTCTTTGACTCCTCTTTTTTGTTGATTCCCTGTGTTTGTTTCTATGTAGATCTGCCATGTCTCCCCGTCTTGGCATAGTGGCTTTGTGTAGTTGGTATCCATGGGACCTGGTGGCACAGTCTCCCTAGTCTACTGCACAAGGTGCTCCAGGATTGTCCCTTGTGTGGAAGGTGTGTTGTAGTTGAGCCTTGGTTGCTGTTGCCACATCAGTTGATGGGATTTACCCTCAGGCTGACTGTGAGTTCTGGCCTTGATTACAGTGGACAAGCTGTTGTGCAGGGTCTGTCCCCACAGAGCAGGTTTCACATTAGCAGGGGTCTGGTGCCTACAAAGGCCACCTTTTGGGTCTGTCATTTGTGGAGCTGGTTGGGTGGTGCTCTGCTGTGGTCTGATGCTGGCCACCAGGTATGTTGGTTTTCAGGCCTCTTGGGATTGGCTCTTTTGCAAGCCATGTTCGTCCACTGCCAGTCCTGGGCCCACCTGGTAGAGCTACAATGTGAACTGTGGTTGGTTGCTGCCTGTGCTGTGCTTAGAGGTGCCCAAGAGAGGTTAGGCCATAAACCAAGGCCGGCTGCTACTAGTGCTGGGTTTATGGTCACTTAGCAAGAGTTATCAGGCATGCTGAGGCCAGATGCTGCTTGTTGGGGGTTTATTAACCTTAATTTTAGGAAAGTTTGCAGCATGAGCCGAGGCAAGCCACTTGTATAGAGAAGCTGCTGGAAGAGAATTTCGCTAGGTGTGCAATTCGGGTTGGGTGGGATATTGGAATCACCAGAATGGGGCCAACGGCGTGAGCTAAGTTAATGGAGAGCTTAGCCTGCACCTTCTGGCTGGTGAAGGGAGGATCCAACAAAGGAACAGTGGCATCTGCCAGTGTTTCTGTTGCTGGAGAAACCTGCCCTGACCCATGCCCCTCCAGCCCTCAAGCTTGTCAGTTCACTCCCTCCCCCTATGTCCCTGGCACTTTTCAAGTTGCTGCCCAAGCACTGGAGCTCAGAGCAAGTTTATGAACAAGTGAGTCCGTACGGTCCCTTTAAGACCTGCAATGCCTACGTCTCCTGTAGTCCTCAGTCTTCCTCAAACACAGTCCCTACTTGTTTTCACAGCCAGATATTATGGCGATTTCTCTTCCCAGAATTGGAGGCCTGGGCAGAGGAGGCCAGTATGGAGCTGGGACCCTTCACTTCTCAGGAAAGACCTCCTCAGCCAAGATATCCCTCCCGTTTCTTAACCGCCACACCATGGGTGTGGGACCTTCCAATTTTGCATCTCAGCCCCTCTGACCAGTCTCAATTTGGCGTCTTCTTTACATCCTTAATTATAGAAATTTTGTTCAGCTAGTATTCAAGTGGTTCTCAATGATGCTTGTTCTGTAGTTTAGTTGTAATTTTGATGTGGTTATGGGAGGAAGTGAGTGCAGTGTTTACCTATTCCACTATCTTGACCAGAACCTGTGGTAAGGACAGATTTTAATCAGTACTAGACTACTGCAATAGGGAAGAGGGTCTAGTGTGGATTGAATTCAACTTCGATTTGTGTAGATGTGACTGGCATTTTAAAGGAGAATGAGGGAGGAAAATGGAGGTTTGAGTAGAGTCAGGGAATTTGAAATTTACAAAAAGTAGTAAGGGGGCATTGGTCCATATAAATCACATCTGGCTTTGTTAACGGGCTCTTACTGAAGTTAGTCTCCTATGCTATCACAGAGCCTGGGAGATAGGGTCCTATCTTCAGGTGTTGGCTGGAATCAACAGAAAATTCTTTTGACAGCCTTGAGCTTACCCAGGCAGGAACTTGAGAGAGCTGGAGTCATCATCTTAGAGATGCAGACTTGAGCTGCATCCTAGTGTTTGTTCAAAAAACTATGGTAGTATTTTTTAATGTGGCTGAGTGGAGTACACAAAATCATTTGTGTATTAGACTCTGTAGTGTTTATAGGCCAAGGCTGAGGCCTGGTCCAGAAGAGGGCTCAGAGGAGCTGGACTAGAGATTGCTCAAGGAGCAATCTTTGTCAGTGGCCCCCTTTGCTTTTAGTTGGAAACCAACTTAATTTTGCCACTTATAGTTTCACTTCCCTTAGGGCAAAACACACAGAAAGACAAATTCAAAAACAACAGAACCCATCCCCCAAAAATGTAAAGCAGAGTGAGCTCAAGACTCCTACTCCTTGCTTCATTTTCCCTTGATTTCACTAAAAGTCTTCTAGATATTTCCAGAGAATATCTCTTCAAAATAGGAGGCAGCCCCAAATCTGTTTTTACCAAATCAGTTAATTAGAAGAAATATGAAGAAAGGAAGAAGGTCTAAGAGAAAAAAATCATCTATGAAAAGACACCATGAGATCACATTAAGATGTGTTTATAGCTTGTTAGTCTTCTCAGCAGTTACTGCCCTTGTTGGAAATGTGGTCTAGATTGGTGTCCTTGATCCCTGTCTTAACTCTTCTTCCAGTGACCTAGAGTTTTTGGAAGAGCTTTGACCACTTTCTGGAAGTTAGGGACCAAAATAAACAGAGTGGTAAAAGGAGACAATAATAGGTGTGGAAGGTCTTTGAATTTTGGGGCATTGTAATCTGACCCTCTTGTTATTTAGACTGAGACTTACTTTTTAGAATTGTACCTTTGACAATGTTGGTTTGTTTTTTTGTTTGTTTGTTTGTTTGACCTTTGATTTCTATGTAAGTTGTAGAATATTTCTGGTAGTAAATGAAATTACTTTGCAACCTCTCTGTGCCTAAGACCTTTCCTTGGTGTAGAAGATAGAAGAAATTATTTCTCATCTGACAGCTTGCTTGAGAGAATGATTTGTCAAAACAGAGAGTTTTGGTTTTCACCCTGGCAGGATTCTCTGTGTATATTTGTCACAAAGGATTACATTGCTGAGGCTTCAATGCAGACAAGAAAACCACGCTGCTTCCTTCATTACGTTCTTTCTTTGGCATCTGCTTGCAAATACTCATTAAGAGAGACAAGAGGTGTTTCAATGAATATTGAATGTCCAAGAAAACTGTTTAATTCTAAGAAATCTCTTTGTTATCCTGAAGCTGGGTTCTTCCTTTTGCCTCTATCCTGTTCTCCATCTGTCACTACTCATATTGTAACACTGGAATTATAAAATTAGTCCAACGAAGGTGGAAAGCAATCATATAAGGTTGGAAGTGTACAAGATCTTAGAAAATATTTTATACTACTCCTATATTTTACTAAAGAGAAAATGAGGCCCCAGAGGGCAGGGTTCTTTTTTGAATCATAGCTCAACCAGATTCGAATTTAACACGTGTTTATGTATTTCTTAGTAGGTGAAAGACACTGTGGGAAACACAACGCAAATAAGACCAGAATATTAGTTCTGAATGAATAAGGAAAATAGATAAGTGTGTTCACAGTTAAGGCAACATAAGGAGATATAGGCAACATAAAATTAAAGTGAAGGACGGTAATTCTTTTCAATTGAGAGTGAAATTTTGTTAAAGAGATTTAACAATAAAATGAATATAACAACAGAATGTGTATGGCTCAGTGTTAGGCATTTAATAATTTGTAAAAAACACATCTGCTCTACTTCTCTGTGATATGGATACAGCTATAACACAACTCACCCTCCCACTGATAAGCAGATACATAAAAATGTATGAATCTAGGGTTATTGGCATAAATACTATAGCCTCTCTGTGCAGTAAAATTCTCTTTGGATAGCACACAGTTCAACATTTATAGATTTTTTTATTTATTCTCTCCACTGGTCAAAATTATATTGATTTTAAACAGATTTTATCACTAGTTAAACATGACTTGTTCATGGCAGAAAGCAAACCAACTTGGTTAATTTAGAAGGCTACTCTGCTTTTATTTTACTCTTGTTTTCCTACCTAGAAGAAACCATTTTCTCCATCGGCAATAAAACACCTAAATTTGTACCGCTTGGGGGAAAAAAATAGTCAGAGACAAATGTAAGTTCATGGAGTGTCAGAAAACTATTCTTTCAATATTAGTCACTTAATATCAGTACCAAGGGCTCAGCAAGAGCTTAGAGTGTTAGCATTTCTGGGTTTGGCTACACAGTACACTAGTCAAATCTGTGAAAATCTGAGAATTCAGAATTCACATGGAAATCCTCAGTATCAGATGGAAGTGGGAGTTGGCTGCATAATAAGAGCTCGGGGCAGTGGTACAGATTTGAGTATATTTTGAAGAGGTGGGGCCGTGGAATTCATGAGGTGAGTTGATCTCTGTGAGAGAAAAATATATAGAAACCATAGTAACATGTACAACAATAACAGAAGCTAATCATTTTTGAGCATTTACTACAAGATAACCACTGTCTTACGTGCTTACTCAAATTACCAGATTATCCTAGGGGATGTTTTTCCAGTTTTTCAAATGATGGGCCAAGGCTCAGAGAGGTTGAGCAAATTTTCCAGTCATACAAACAATACGTTTCAGGGATAGGACTGGAATGTAGTTGACTCATTTGTCCCCTTTGCCTGGAACTTTCCTGGTTTTAGCAGTGAGAAATCATCTCTCTCAGGGACCTCCTCAGTCCCAGGCAAACTGGAACAAGAGGTCACATTAACTGGCACCCACAGCTGCTGGGTTCCAAAGCTTAAGTTTTAGTTGGTATGCTATACTGCTTCCCCAGAGGAGATAGAGAAACAAAGACCAGAGATGGAACCTGAGGAAAGGTTAATAACTTAAAATATGGGGGGAAAAACTGTAAGGTCCATGCTAATAGGGTCATGTTTTGCCCATTTTATCCCCTCTCTAGCACTATTTCTAGGACACAGTAGATGTTCAACGTATGTATAATTACTTAATTGATTAATGATGGTGTGATGTCAACCTGGAGCAATGGTGACCAGGTTCTTGTCTCCACTCAAGAAAGAATTCAAGAGCGAGACAGTCACAGGAAAGCACAGGGAGTTTATTGAAACGAAAGTATACACTTAAGAGGGAAGCGCAGGTGAACTAGAGAACAAGTCGCTCCAAGAAAGTCAGGATCAGGGGTGTTTATCCCTCCTGGGTGGGGATTGGTAACGTCCCATTGATGGGGTTTATTCATCTCCTTCCCCTGGGTGGGACCCTCTTTTTCTTCCTTATTTGGTTCCTCTGGAACTGTCATAGAATGAGATGCATGATGGGAATAGGAGTGCCCGCAATGCAAATGCCATTATAAATTAGCTAAGCATCGGATCCCCAGTCATAGGAATTAGTCTTGCTGGATAAAACTTGTTCTTGTTTTTCTCCAACTGCAGGTGCTGGAGAGTCACTTGTTACTCGTGTAACGAGTGAGGCATCTGATGTTGTACTTGTGTAACGAGTGAGGCATCTGAGGTTGCATCTGGAGGGGATTGTCAATTTCCTAGGCTATATATGTCCTGCCTCAGTTGGGTACCAGTGACTGGATGAATAAAGAAATCAGAAGATAAATAGGGCAATATTATATCCCACAAGGGTCAAAAAGAGAGCTCTTAGACTGAAATGATAATACTTATTACAATATTTTGTTAAGTAAAGGGTGCTGGTTTTGCAAACTAATGGTCATAAGCACCTTCAGGATTTAGGCTTTGTAGAGAGGGTCACATGCAAGCTTCCAAATATTTAGGAAAGGATGAAGGTGCATACATGGAAATAGCTGCTACTTGGAAATAAGACTGGACCTAGGGAGTAGATAAGGCAAGAGTAAGCCCAAACAAGGTGTTTCCCTTACCCATTGCTTAGAAGAGTCAGCTCAGTAAAGGAAAAGGTGAGTTGAGTCACTGGAGAGTAACCTTACACATTGAGCAGTAAGAGGAACACCTTAGGAAAGGGTTTCTTCCTGACTCAAGAAACATCGGAGACAGTAACAAAGAGTGAAGAGTCAACACTGTGGGGCCATTGGAACTTCTTCTGAAAAGATACATAATAGCATCTCAAATAAAGGAAACTGTAGCTCACTGGTCTCTTCTTTCAGTCTTCACCTTTTCAGGCTGAACCCCTCATTTCATTAAAGCAAGATGAGTTTGAGCCCGTCACTATGCTGGTAGGTCTCTTCTGATGTGTGCTAAGTGTGTCAACCCACTCTTAATAGTTTGTACTCTAAAGGGCACATAGAACACCCCAGTGTAGCATGACTAGCACGGCTATCATCTCTCTTGTTCTGGACATGAAACATACTATGCAGCTTGAAATTTCATTAGCCTTGCATCTTACAAGCCCCATCAGACCTCAGATTTCTCTACTGGTTTCTTTCACTTAATTACCTAATATGCAGCCTGGATTTTTTTTTACCTCGACCACTGTAAAAGCAGTAATACTACTTTAGCTATGGGAGAGGCATCTGTGCTCTATCTTGTTTATCATTAATAAACCCCTAAGCTCTGTTCTCATTTCCAAGCTACTAATGTCTGGTAATGATTTCCAAGTCAGTACACACACACAGCTGGATATTCAAACCCCAGGTTAAATTTGGTTTTCTGACATATCACCTGTTTTGAGTTTGAAAGTAAAACTAGATATTGTGTAAGTTATTCAAGAAAGAGGAATATGGGGTAATAAAAAAAGTTCTCTCCTTTGATCTGCTACCAAACCACTGGAAAAAAAGTTTCCCTTGATCTCTGAAATCATCTTGTAGAAGTTTCAGCTCCTGAGGCAGGTACCATTACAGTTGTTATGCTATTAAAACTTCCATTTTTCTTGAAGAGTAGGAAAATTGTTTGGGGCTAGGTTGGGATTAGTTTGTTTGCTGCTGATATAAACATCTCTGAATTGTACTTTCTTACATGCTTGAGAAACCTAAGAACCTCAAATTAAAGAACAAAGCAGATTGACTAGGCACAACTAGACATTTTTTAAAGCAAAATTGACTACAATAATAACAGCTTTCAGAAATTGTGAAAATGTCAATGCAAGAAAATTAGTTTTAATGTAAGCTCAGCAGTGGAATTTTATCGAAAAAAATCTCATCTGAGCATGGACCATTTAAATAATGAATTTACAAGAAGAAACACAAGAAAATTACAGAGAGCCATTACTTACAATAAAAAAAAAAACACTACACTTTAATGATTATAGATTTGAATGTGGAATATTTTCCCTGATTTTTGTTTCATTGCCTCTTTGTCATTGGAGGCCTGTCTGATGATTTGGGTAAATATCATGGGTGAATGTCTTTGTGTTTGCTCAGCAGAGAACAACAGTTGCAATATGTAAATAGGGTGTTTCTTCTCTTTGGATGCCTTGGGATATGTATAATAGATTAAGTTGGTTTTGTGCAGAGCAAACAGGTCTGTATTACCAAGAATATGAATAATGTTGGTTTCCATAATTGCTAACATCTGGCTTTCCATAAATCTGTTAAATTGCATGGAAGCAGAATTAGATTTCTGTGTCATAAGTAAAGCAATTACATGGAACTCTGTAGGCAATATGGTCCTATATTCAACTGTGAAATCGTCTCATTCTGGAGCAACAAAAGCAAGCCCAGGTTTTGCACCTTGTTTTTATTGTGCATACTAGGTATGTTCATCTTTATGCTCAGTGTTCTGAATTTATGAAAGAAAACACTGCCAATGTTTGCAACTTTGTAATGCAAAATAACCGAATGTTAAAAAACAGCAAATCATAGTTGGGCATTAATTACAAATTTAGTGATTATTTTAAAGGAGACCATAAATTAAATATCCCTTTGTAACCACTGTTTGTATATCCTTTGAAATGCCTTTTCCAGTTTCTTGAGTGATTTGTTAACAAGTCTTCCTTATCTTCAAGCGTTTGATAAGAAACTCGAGTGGGGAGGGAGACGGGAAGTTCGTGTTGCTATTTCAGTGTGGTTCCTATTTTACTGTATTTATCGTATGTAAACCAGACCCAAGGGCTTTTCCAGATGAAAACTCAACCATAAAATGTATTCCCTGAAGAGAAGCATTGTGGTTATGCCTTAGGCTTCTTGAAGAACCCAGAGAACAAATTTTGGCAAAGTAGGCTCTAGAACAGTACCAATTTATAAATTTCCTGAATTTAATTAAGGTAAATAAATACATTGAACATCCACAGTGTATTAGGAAAAAAAATGACAATATTTAGTCTCTTCCCTCTGTGGAGATGGATATATTAAGCATGTAACTTCTGAGAGATAAGTGCAGGACAGCATTACATACCAGGTACAGAGAAAGCCAAGAGTCAATAGTGACCGTCTTGCAGAATGAGGGATGGTGATACTTGATCCTGATTTTGAAGAATACGTGGGAGTGAAGATAGCATAGGAAGGGAAGTGCTTACCTAATCAATTAATTTATATTCCAGCCCATTCCATATAGGCTAAGAGAAAGTAGAGCTAGGGAAGGGGAGAGTACTCCCATAATAAGAAAAGGCATGTTCAAAGTTACAGACAGAGGAAACAACGTGGTCTGTCTCTGTATGACCCATTGCTTTTGAACAGAAAGGGGAAGAGACAGAAGGTAACAATGGAAGGGTAAGATTGAGGCTTATGTGTTATGCTAGAAGTTTGAACCTTTTGTTATAAGCATCAGAGAATCACTGAGAGGTGGTAAATAGAAGAGTGACATGGACAGATTGGCTTTTTGGAACACCACTCCCCTGTGGAAGGTATTTAGAGCAATGATTCTCATCTAGCTGAACAGAGCCCAGATGTCTGGATCCTACTTTACACCAATTAAATCTGTCTCTAGTGGTGATGAGCCTGAGCACCAGTATTTTTTTGAAGGGTCCCCAGATGTATCTATTGGGCCCACAATCAAAAACCACTGGATTAACATGAGCAATAGCTGAAGCCAGGGAGATCAGATAGGAGGCTTTACAATGATGAGTATGAAGATATGAGCTAACACAGAATTCGAAGAAAGGTGAATTCTATTATTTTTATAATTACACATGTGATGAGCCATCAGTCTATCTAACAATTTACTCTGTATCTCCTAGACATAGAAACTCAGTTATAAATGGGATGAGAGAAGTATTCAGATTGAATATTTTAGTTGTTACAGCAAAAAGAGGGGAGTGAAAATAATGCAAATGTATCATTTTACTATTGTTCCAAGGTCGCGTATACCTAAATAGTAAGCTATATACCAACTACTGTCATTACAGTGGGAGTTCAGGAGGTGGCACATGTTACTATGCATTGACATCACGTTGGGAAATACTTAACCAAGAAGGTAGGGCTTGAAGCTTATCGTAAATATTTACATTCATTAAATCAAGAAACAAACATTTACTGAGTCATTGTTATCTACATTTTTATTTTCGAATGACCATAGATTAGGTGGGTATAGTTTTATACACGAAATAAATGAGGGTCAGAGAACTAAATAATATGATCGAGAATGTATAGTGTGATGTGGAAAATGGCCTGTACACAGTAAGCACTCAATTAAATGGAAGATTGCTTTCAAACATGGGTCACCTGACTCCCACATTCACTGCTACTTTATTTAGGACGATTCGGAGAAGGGGACGAAGACTGGGGGGATGAGAGTGGTTTCTAGGCAGCAGCCTTGTATGGTCAATTGTGTTCAGAAGAGCATGGATATGACTAGGAACGATGAGGATGTAATTGAGGTCTGAGTGTAATTGACCCGGAATCTAGGCATCATCATTTGGGATCATTTTCACAGTTTTCAAAGGAATAATCATCACTCATTACATAGAGGTGTTGACTGAATCTACAATTGGTGGGACAAAGACCAAAAGTAAATCTAGAAATATTACTGGCATTCCTTAACATCTTCTCCTTTGTAACACTGCTGTGAAGCCAAGTTTTGTACCAATACAGTGCATGCATTCAGTCAGAAAAGATAAGTCATTTATTTCTCACGGTTTTTAAGTCGCAGTAGTTTCAAAATCCTATCTAGCAAATGTTGAACACTAGATCATTCTCAGCATTTCAATTAAAAATACTACAGAGGATTCGTGTAAGTTCATATTCTTGAAAATGAGTTGCAATATCTAGAGAGTAAGTAGTTGAATGCAGGTAAAACCACAGAACATTCTAGTATGCTGAAAGGTGACTTTAGACCTTGAGTTGGCACAGAATAGCAGAAAGAAGTGTAGTGTGTCTGTCAGAAGGCCTAGGACACAGTCCTTACTCTAAAATGTACTAGCTGTGTGACCACTTAGCCATCTCTGTACATTAGTTCCTTCTTTTGTAAAATGAGAATAACTGTTTCTATCTTGTAGTGCCATGGCATAATTCATGAAAGAAGAGATTTGAAAAACTTTGAAACAGTATATAAATATAAAATAGCAGTAAAATTGATATTATGCTTTTTAAGGACCTTATTGCTTGAGCAGTTTAGGGAAAAATGCCACTGACGTTTATTTTCTCTTTAATCCATAATCTTTCACCAAATGCCTCAAATCTGATACATATTTAACCTGGAATTTAGGATGTAGGATAAGTTAATTTATACTGTTCTTATCCTAACTTACTATAAAAGTCAAGCCTATTAATACATAGTTATCTATATGTATTCCTGTGTTTCTCCTTATCACTTTCACGAGGACAGTGTCTTACATGTCACGGTCAACATTTATGACACCTCGTGTGCAAAGAACCTTGCGCACAACAGACTTTTGGTAAAAGTTTATTGGAATCAATGTTGTCTTCTGAAGGATATTTGAAGGGCATGACCATAGATTAATCAGTGGAGTAGAATATTCTGGTAGACAAGTGACCATAAAGATTGTCATAAATAAGAAAAATCAAGTAGAGTTTTTTTGAATGGTCTCAGAATTAGTACCAAGAAGTAGAAGTTATTGATTACTATATCTCATTTCAATTGAAGGAAAACATTTCTAAAAGAGTTACTTGATGACGGAATTAGCTGCCTTGTGTGTGCCCGGTAGGGCCCACAGCTGTGTGTTTGAGATGTCTTTAAGGTCACTTGAGTTTTCAATGTCAGGGAGGGCTGACTGGATTTATGTTTTCCTTCCATATTTAGATATCAATGAAAAGCAGCACAATGTGTGTGTGTCTTTCATCAACGCCCATGCCGTACCCTACTGTAGCTCTGGGATGTTTTCTCCCACAGGCAAAAATGCTGCTGGTCGTGAGGATGGGACGGCTTGATTAGGAAAGCACCTACCAAGAAGTGGTGCCTCTCCTTTCACCCTGGGCCCCAGGATCTGGGAGCAGTCTAATTGGCTCAGGGTGGCCCTAATTCCCCCTAGTTTCTACTTGGTGGCTAATCTATTCACACCTTTTCTAAAAGACCCAGATCTCCATTGGGGGTATCCACACTTTAATCCGTTAGCAGTGTTTATGGTCTCTGGATGGTACATTTCTTGAGAATATCCTAAAACTAGTTCACAGCTGCTACTATATAATTTAGTAATTGGAGTCCAAGTGTTACGAGTTTGAGCCTCAGATCTGCCACTTATTAGCTATGTGACAGTGGACCTGATATGTAACTTCTGTGAACCTCAGCTCCATTATTTGCAAAATAGAAATAAGAACAGATCCTCTAACACAGAGCTCCCTTACAGAGTGTATGAGGCAATGTATGTGAACAGCGTGGCACAGTGCCTGGCACAAACTGAATGCTCAATCATGTTAATTAATGGTATTTTTCTAATAATGATTATTTTCTAATAATCAGCTCGATTCTAAAGCTCTGTACTTTCTTTATTGCAGACATTGATGAATGTGCCTTAAGAACACATACCTGCTGGAATGATTCTGCCTGTGTCAACTTGGCAGGGGGCTTCGACTGCCTCTGTCCCGCTGGGCCCTCCTGCTCTGGCGACTGCCCCCATGAAGGGGGACTGAAGCGCAATGGCCAGGTGTGGACCCTGAAAGAAGACAGGTGTTCTGTGTGTTCCTGCAAGGTAAGACTGATGTAGTTCGGCAGAAATCGTAAGTGTTCTTCCTCTTCCTCCCTCTCTTCTCTCCCTCCTCACCTCTTTCTCCCAGGTTGTTGACTTGTGGGTGTCCTATAGTTCCCATAATTTTAATCCGTGCTACAAGTAATGATGCTGCTGCATGGCAGGCAAATCTGCTCTTGGGGAAAAGTGAGGTGTGGTGTTGAGGAGACTGCAGAGCGCAGGGGTGGCAGGGCAGAGAGGTCAATGTCAGCCCTCCCTGCTGAGAGCCTGCAGGGCCTTTAAGGTTGCTTGGGTGAGAACTTGACTAAGCCCTCATCCCATACTTACACAGACTTGCTAGTTAAAACTACTCTTTGCCTGAAGTGTTCACCTGCATGAACTTGCTCACTTTTGTGGTGACATCATCCAGAAAAGCAAGGCTCAGAGACTTGCCTCCAATGGTCAGAGAGTGTCAGTCTCCCGTTCTGAACAAACGATAATACAAGGCCTTCGGGTAAATGATGTCTTGTTTGTGGTTCTCAATGCCAGGCTTGTCCTTACACGAAGCTGTCCGGAAGTGAGCTTAATGTTTCTGAAAATAAAATGCTGTCATTGACTGGTTTTGCTTTACACTTTGCAAAATGGGCTTATCAAAGTGTTTCATTTCCTTGTGCTTTATTTCGTCTCCTGTTCATCTTGCCTATTCATTTTCTTTCGATATTGCTTTGCTCTAGGTCTTGCATTATATTATTTCTTCTGCTGTAGGCATGGGAACCACAAGAAATCACTGGTTTAGTAGCCTCTTAGAGAGCTGGTCTCCTGAGAAATTCACAGTGCTCCGTAGAAAAAGAGTTGAAGTGAACCTTGAAAAGTCATCCAATTCATTTACCTGCCTTCAAGTCTGCCACACCTCCAATAGACCTGGGCACCTACCGTGTTTCCCCAAAAATAAGACCGGGTCTTATATTAAAGTTTGCTGCAAAAAACGCATTAGGGCTTATGCTCAGGGGATGTCCTCCTGAAAAATCATGCTAGGGCTTATTTTCTGATTAGGTCTTTTTTTCAGGGAAACACAGTATTTAGGAAAGCTATGTTATCAAGTCTTTAGATCATTACCCCAAAACACTGTTCCCCACACCCCTTACACGTAAACCGACTTTGACACATCCAAATATAGGTCCATTACCCACGTTTATGGAGCACCTCCCATGTTACAAGCACTCTGTAATTTAAAACCAGTGTCACAACTTTGAGAGATGAAGAAACCAAGTTTCTAACTTTTAGGGCAAGGAATGTTGCCTAAATATCACAAGATATAAATGTATAAGGTGGGACGTGAATTCCACTTGCTTGTCCCAAATTTCATAGTTTTCTCATCTTGCCATGTATCCTGTAATACTCTGTAGATGATACCTATTGATATAATTAGTATATGTGAAACCATTTAAGCCGTCAGTCAATCCAACTTGACTGAGCGCAAACTCTCAACTCAGTATTAGGTTAATGACTTGTGGAACATTCCCTTAAGACATGTTCAAGTTAATAAGTAAAATATATAACCACGTGGCACTGACTCAAAGGAAAAGAGTTTTTAAGAGAAGAAAAATCTCATTGTGGGTTAGAATTGTTGAGAAGGCCTCATGGAAGAAGTTGGCAATTAAGGCTCCATTCAGCAAGCAAAACGTGGATGATCCACTTCATTTACTAAGTGTTTGCCTTTGTCAGTGAGAATTTTTTACTCTCTTGTATTCATATTTTTTATCTTTTCTTCTTAAAGAATTTTCCTTTAACATTTGTTTTAAATAGTACTGGTTTTGTGGTTATTAACTCCTGTAGTTTTTTGTTGTCTGGGAAAATTTTCTCTTTCCTTCAATTCTAAATGATAGCCTACCTGGTAGAATCACAAGGGTTGTACATCTTTCTTTTTCATGAATTTGAATATTTTGTGCCAATTTCTTCTGGCCTGCAAAGTTCTGTTGAGAAACCAGCTGATAGTTTTATAGGAGCTCTTTTGTTTGTAACTAACTTTTTTCCCCTCACTACTTTTAAGATTCTCTCTTTGTCTTTAACCTTTAGCATTTTAATTATAATGTGTTTTGGTGTGGTCCTCTTTGGGTTTTCTTGTTTGGGACTGTCTGTGCTTCCTGGACTTACATGTCTATATTCTTTGCCAGGTTAGGGAAATTTTCAGTCATAATTTCTTCAAATAGGCTTTCAATCATCTGCTGTCTCTCTTCTCCTTCTAGTACCCCTATCAGGTGAATGTTGGTACGCTTGATGTTGTCCCCGAAGCCCCTTAAACTCTCCTCATTGTTTTGGATTCTTTTTTCTTTTTTTTTTCCCATTCCAATTGCATGTTTTCCACTACCTTGTCTTTCCAGATCATTAATGTGATTTTTTTTTCTTCATCTAATTTGCTGTGGATTTCCTCTAATATATTCTTCATTCAGTTATTACATTGTTAATTTCTGAATCGTTCTTTTATATAGCTTCAGCTCTGCTTTTAGGTTCTCACTGAATTTATCTATTCTTCCCCTCAATTCATTGAGCATCCTTATAACTAGTGTTTTGAACTCGGCGTCTAGTAGATTGCTTGTCTCCATTTAGTTTAGTTCTACTTGTGGAGTTTTGTGCATTTCTTTCATTTGGGACATGGTTCTTTTCATTTTGGCTGCCTCCCTGTGTTTGTTTCTGTGCATTAGCTAGATCAACTGTGTCTTCCAGTCTTGGCAGAATGGCCTTGTGTAGTAAGTGTGCTATGGAGCCCAGTGGTGCAGTCTCCCTGGCCATCTGAGCTGGGTGCTCTAGAGTGGGCCCTTGTGTGGGATGTGTGTGCTTTCCTGTTGTAGCTGAGACTTGATTGCTGTTGGCATGTCAGTGAGTGGGGTTGAACCACAGGTTGACTGTTTATGAGTTCCGGCCTTGATTACAACAGACAAGCTGTTGTGTGGAGACTGACCCCACAGATCAGGATTTGCATTAGCACAGCTCTGGTGACTCCTTTTGGGTCTGTCATTGTGGAGCTGGTTGGGTGGTGCCCTGGTGAAGGCTAAAACGGGCCAACAAGTATGTTGATTCCAGAGCCTCTTGGGAGGGGCTATGGTGCAGGGCAAGGTCCACTGCCACTTGTGACCAGCTTATGACCACCTTATGGGAACTACACATTGATTTGTGGCTGGTTGTTGCTTGTGCTGGGCTTGAAGGCACTTAATAGTGGCTGTGCTGTGATTTGATGTCAGCTGCCACTAGCAGGCTTGGGACCCTTCGGTGCCTCCATGTTCAGTCCATTCCCCGAGGTCATGTTCCTACTGTGCTATTCCAAACCCTGCCTTATCACTGCAGGCGCGTGAAGGTTATACCATGCTAATTCCTCAACTGACTGGGCACTTTGTTTCTCCGTTCGTGGTTGTCAAACTTTCCCTTGCACACCACCATCACCTGGAGGGCTTGTGAAACTTTGATCACTGAGTTATTCTCAGACTCTGTGGCTCAGTATGTCTGGGTTGGGGCACAACTATTAGCATATCTAACTGGTTCCCCAGGAGGTTCTAATGATGCTGGTCAGAGGACTACACTGTGAGATTCATTGCCTCAAGAATCCTTCTGCTCTCAGTTTATCTGAAATCATTTTCTCCTACCCTCTCACTGCCTCATGATACAAAATCATTGTTACGAAAGTCCAGATTGGGGTCTAGCTCCTGATTTATTATTAATTTACTCTGTGGAAAAGTCATTTCCTCTCTCTAGACCTGGCTTCCTCCTCATTAAAATGACAGTTGGATTCAATAACTGCTAAAGTTTTTCGACCTGACGTGCTAATTAGAGAGGACTAATTGACTAGATGGTGGAGGTAACCGGAAACAAAAGTAACAGTGTGTAGAAGGAGTGGATATCAAAGCCCAATATATTTGTATGTGAGAAGGTAGAAAAGAGGAGTCTAGAGAACCCCTCCTAATTTTATACTTTATATTAGGGATCAGAAAACCTTTTCTGTAAAGGGCCAAATGGGCTTTGCACACTGTAGGGTTTCTGTCTCAAATTCCCAACTCTGATAATTGTAATGTGAAAGCAGCGATAGGCAATATGTAAATGAATGACGGAAGCTATGTTCCAAAAAATCTTTATTCATAGAAACAAGTGACTTGACAAATTTGTACTCTGGGTATCAGTTTGCCAAACTCGAGTTTGTGTTATTATTCAATATACATACTTTTACCTAAGTCTACTCTCTTGATTTAAAAGTTTTGAAACTATGGTAGAAAGAAAAATAGTGATATTATGCAATCTGGAGTAAATGTATCATCTGTTGACTATTCAGTAATAAAACGTGTAATCTATATTATAAAACCTATAATTTTCCAAGGCATAATAAGGATAAATTAGGTTTTTATTTTCTAGGAAAGTGTATGTTCCTGCTTTTTAAAATTCAAAAGCAGTTTAAATGTTATTAATTGTTTATAGCTGAACTTTCATATATAAAACTGCATAAAAGCATTTAGCTCCTACGGTAGAGGGTAGGAAAATACATCTTTAGCATTTAAGTGGGGATTGTTCTATCCACTCCAGCTGGGATAGAGGACAAGCTCTGAGAATGACCCCAGAGATCTATGGCAAGAAGGGTTACTCACCATCAGTTGGCTTCATTTTCTTGCCAAATTTGGATTCTAGTACAGTAGTGCTCTGTGCGCTGAGGTTTCATAACGGCATTCTTAGTGAATGAATGGAGCCACCTGTGACATTTTCATTATTAAAAATGATTTTCTTGACAGTTACTCTGTAATTTAAAGCCAAAGTGAACATAGCTATTTTTCTGAACATGTTATAGACTAAGAAGGGCCTGTTTGGCATTTTCACGTAATTGATGAGATGTGAAATTACTTTATTTTGCACTAACCCTGGAGATTATTCACTTACTCATCCTTCTAATCAGTAGATAGGGAAACACCTGACATTCTGATTGGGTCTCATTGCCTGTTGTACGGTAGTCTCTTCTAAAAGAATCCGTTCCTGTGTTTAATGGTGTCCATGGACTTAGCCATGTGGGCTCCTGAGGCCTGGTCTTTGTGTACTTGGGGAGAGTGATATTGTGCCTTCTGTAGTGGAGCGGACCAAATGGTGTCATGTTGTAGCTATCATTACTTTTCTTAGCTTCTGTTGGTTAAAGTACACCCTTTGGGAGTCATTTTAAGTAATGGTTACACGAGCCAAATATCTTAATGACCTTGAATACATAGCAATAGACATTTATTTAAAATGAAATATAACGATTCTGAAAAATTAAACTGAATATCAGTGATCTGTGAGTCAATATCAATAGGATTGAAATATATGTAATTGTGGCCCAGAAGTATGAGAAAATAAGATAATGGCAAAAAAAAAACACACACCTTTTTAAAAAGCAAATAAAGCAAGAAAGGGGGGTGCAGTACAGAATACAGTATAAATAAAGATGTAGGACATCTAGTATAAATAAATAAATAAACAACATTTGGTTTAAAGTGGTAAGTTTAAACTAAAGCATATTGATAATAAAGCAAGACATACCTGTAGGCTGCCTACCCCCAAAAAAAAAATCAAGTAAAAATACACAAATAACAGTCTAATTTCATTCCTTTGCATGTGGCTTTCCAGGTTTCCCAATACCATTTATTAAAGAGACTTTTCTTTCTCCACTGTATGATTATGGCTCCTTTCTTGAAAATCAGTTGCCCATGTAAGTGTAAGTTTCTTTCTGGGCTCTCAATTCTACTCCATTGGTCTGTGTGTTTCTCTGCCAGTATAATATTGTTTTGATTATCGTGACTTTCTAGTATAGTTTGATGCCTGTTGTATTGTACCTCAGGCTTTATTCTTTTTCTTTAGGATTGCTTTGGCTCTTTGGAGTCTCTTGTGATGTCACACAAATTTGAGGATTTTTTGTTCTGTTTCTTGTAAAATGCCATTGGGATTTTGATGGGGATTGCATTAAATCAGAATGCTGCATTAGGTAATATGGCCATTTTAACAATCTTAATTCTTCCAATATATGACCACAGAACATCTTTCCATTTCTGTGTGCCTTCTTCAATTTCTTTCAACAATGTCTTATAGTTTTCAGTGTGTTGGTCCTTCACTTCCTTTGTTAAGCATATTCCTAGCTTTTTATTCTTTTTGTTGCACTTACAAATGGGACTGTTTACTTTATTGCTCTTTCTAATATTTTGTTGTTTTTATGTAGGAACACAACAGATTTTTTTATATTGATTTTTGCATCCTGCAAATTTCCTGTATTTGTTTGGTGTTTCTAATTGTCATATGGTGGAATCTTTAGGGTTTTCTATAGATAGAATCATAATTTATGCAAAAAGTGACAGTTTTACTTCTTCATTCCCAATTTGAATGTCTTTTATTTCTTTCTCCTGCCTGATTGTTCTGGCTAGAACTTCCAGTACTATGCTGAATAACAGTAGTGAGAGTGGGCATCCTTGTCTTGTTCCTGATCTTAGGGAAAAAGCTTTCAGTTTTTCACCAATGAGTATTTAGCCTAGAGTTTGTCACATATGGCATTTATTAGGTTGAGGTACTTTTTTTCTATACCCATTTTATTGAGTGTGTTAATCATAAGTGGACATTATATCTTGTCAAATGCTGTTTTGCATCTATTGATATAGTCATATAATTTTTACTTTTATTTTGTTAATGTAGTGTATCATATTGATTGATTTGTGAATCTTGAACCATCCTTTCATCCTTGGAATAAGTCTCACTTGATCGTGATATATGATCCTTTTAATGCATTGTTGTGTTCATTTTGCTAATATTTTGTTTAGGATTTTTGCATCTATGTTCATCAGAGACATTGGTTTATAATTTTCTTTTTTGTGTGCTATCCTTTTCTGGTTTGGGTATCATTGTAATGTTGACCTCGTGAAATGAGTTAGAAAGTATTCCTGCTCTTCAATTTTTTGAAAGACTGAAAAGGATAGGTAATATTAACTCTTTGAATGTTTGGTAGAATATGCCAGTGAAACCATCTGATCGAGAACTTTTGTTTTTTGGGAGGGGTTTCATTATTGTTTCAATTTTTCCAGTTTCATGGTTCAGTCTAAGAAGGTTATGTATTTCTCAGAATTATTTCATTTCTCCTAAGTTATTGAATTTGGTGCATATAGCCTTTCATTATATTCTTGTATAATCCTTTATATTTCTGTGGTGTCTGTTACAATTTCTCTTTCATGTCTAATTTTCTTTTCTTTTTTTCTTTATTGTCTATTCTTTTCTCCTTAGTGAGTCGCCACATATTTGTTTTTTTTCCAGCTTTCTTCTAGAAGTAAATTTTGTGTCATACCTTTGTGCTCAGAAAATATGCTTTGCATAATTTTAGTTTTCTTCAATTTATTGAGATTAGTTTTGTGCCCCAACACTTGGTCTATCCTTGAGAATGTTCCATGTGCTCTTGAGAAGAATGTGTATTCTGTCATTTTGGGATGGAAAGTTCTAAAATGATCAATTAAGTCCATTTGGTTTAATGTGTCATTTAATGCCAATATTTCTTCATTGACATTCTGTTTGGTTGATCTATCCAATGCTGTCAATGAGGTATTGAGATATTTTTACTGTAGTGTTTACTATAGTATTTTTACTATAATTGTATTTTTGTCAGTTTTTTCCTTTAGGGCTGTTAGTAATTGCTTTATATATTGTGGTGCTCTCAGGTTGGGTGCATACGTATTGATAAGTGTTATATCATCTTGATGAATTGCCTTATTTATCATTATTAAATGTCCATCTTTGTTTCTTGTTCCTTTTTTTAATCTTTAAATCTATTTTCACTAATAATAAGCATTGCTACACCTGTTTTTCTAGAGGCCATTTGCCTGAAGTATCATCTTCTACCCCTGCCCTTTGAGGCTATGTTTGTCTTTGGGACTGAGATGAGTTCCAGGCAACACATAGTTGGATCTTGCTTATCTAATTAATCCCTCTACTCTGTGCCTTTGATGGGTGATATTGTTCCATTTACATTTAGGGTAACTACTGACATATGAGGACTTACTACAGTAATTTTGTCTTTTGTTTTCCGTTTAAAATTCTGTCTGATGTTTGAGTTTGGCAGTTTTCTGTGATTTTTTTTTCCTCCATTTTTCTTTTTTTTTTTTTATGTTTCATGCCTCAGCTTGAATTTTTGTTTTGTGGTTACCATTAGTTTGTGTAAACTGTCTCATACATACAATAGTCCTTTTTCTTCTGGTTGCCTCTTATGTTCATTCACATGTACCTATTTAGTCCTTTTTCTCTTCCTCTTATGATTCTGTCACAAGTTATTGCTTTTGATGCATTGCATTTGTTACCAAATTGCTGTAGTTATAACTTTAATGCTGTTTTCATCCTTTAACTTTTATAATTGTTTAATAACCTATTCCGAAGTAGATTTGCAGTTTCCTACTGCTTCTGTCTATCTGTTAATTATTTTACTCAAAGTTTTATATACTTCTGTCTTTTTGTTTCTGGTATAAGAGCTCCTTTCAACATTTCTTGTAATGGAGGTCTTGTGGTAGCACATTCTTTCAGCTTCTGTTTGTCTGAGAGAGCCTTTATTTCTCCTTGGTATCTAAAGATATGCTGGATATGTTATCATTGGCTTAATAATTTTCTTTTAAATACTTTTAATATTTACATCCACTCTCTGTTGTCTTGTAATTTATCTACTGAGAAATCTGATAATAATCTAGTGGTGTTTCCTTTGTAGGTTACTGTCTTTTTGTACTAGTTGCCTTGAGAATTCTTTGTCATTGATTTTGAGTTTGATAACATGAGTCTTGGAGAAGATCTTTTTGAATTGATATAATTATGTTTCTGTTAGCTGCCTTGTCGTGCAGTGTCTCAGCTCCTGCTCCCAGCACAAGAATGCAGGACATGGTAAGGCCAAAAAGGAACACCCACAGAGTCATAGATAGGGGAGTCATACCACTATATTCTTGCTGGCAGCTGGGTTGGAGACACAGGAAGCAGGAGCCACACGATCCACAACCTGGGGTCTACTTCTCTGCCAACCAACCTCACTTGCTAACTGCAATCCTCCCTTGCTAGCTTAGCCACGGCAGTTATATCAGTGGATAATGGCCAACTGGTAACAGCTGATGAACAGCTAGTCACAGCTGATGACCATCTACTACCCGAACCAGCACCTTTCCACGTGAGGCCGAGAGCCTAGAAACTGCTTTCTGGGACTCTGTCCCCACATTCCTGTATTCTAAATTCTGGTTCTCTCCCTAGGCTTGGGAAGTTCTCAGCAATTATTTGTTTGAGTAGGTTCTCTGTTTCTTTCTTCCTCTGGCATAACTATTATCCTTAGGTTGCCCTTTCTAATGTAGTCACATAGTTCTTATAGAGTTCTTTCTTTCTTTCTTTCTCTCTCTCTCTCTTTCTCCCTCCCTCCCTCCCTCCCTCCCTCCCTCCCTCCCTCCCTCCCTCCCTCCCTCCCTCCCTCCCTCCCTCTCTCTCTCTCTCTCTTTCTTTCTTTCTTTCTTTCTTTCTTTCTTTCTTCTTCTTTTTTAAATACTCTTATTTGTCTCCTTCCTCTTGGCTCCTTTCTACATTTATATCTTTGAGTTCACTAATTCTCTCTTCCCTCTGGACTGCTGAATTTCCAGTGCTCTCTAACACATCCCTCATCTCATTTATTCAGTTCTTCATCTCCAGCACCTCTTTGGTAAAGTACTCCTTTTGCTCATTTTCTTTATTCCTGAATTCATTGAACCTCCTTTCTAAATTTTCTTGTATAACACTGAGTTTCCTCATAACTGACATCTTGTATTCTCTGTCACTTAAATCAGTTTTCTATGAGTTTTAATTTGGTTTATGGAAACTTTTTATTAATTCCCTTGTTACCTTGGTTGTTCATGGTTTGATGGATTGTTTCTCTGTCTGCACATTTCAGATAATGCTCTCTTTTCTTGTGTAGATATTGGTTTCCTCAACAATTCAGCAGGTTGATAGGTAGAGTACGTTTTTGTTTGTTTGTTTCCCAGTATGTAGTGTTGTTTTCTCCTACTTGCAATATTTGCATGTCTGGGATCTCAGTGCAGTTCTGTACCTTTGGTTAAGGACTATACTATGTTCCCACGCATGTGATGGATGTCACCTCTGTGACCAAAAAGCCTCATTCATGGGGCACTACCACTGTGGTGGAAGCATGTGGCGGAGAACCTGTTTTGCAAATTCCCAGAGCTACCTCACTTTTCTGCTGTGTTTTTGGCTTTACCAGGTTCTGCCAGAGCCTATGAGGGAGAGGAGGCAGGTTTCCAACCTTGCAGCTCTGCTCCCTCTTCTAGTAGGTTGGTGCAAAAGTAATTGCAGTTTCAAAGTTTAAAAATAATTGCAAAAACCACAATGCCTTTTGCACCAACCTAATAGTTATGCATGTCAGGTCCAATTGTTTGCTTAAAGCTTCCCAGCCACCTCTAACCCAGTTGTGCCATGATAGGGAAGGAAGGAAGGGAGATGCCTTTTCCAGGATGGAAACTCCTCCCTTACTACCATGTGTGGTGGAGTCATGATGGACATGGAACTGCATCTGCAGCCACTGTCCTTCCCCACTTCCTGGTTGTTCCAATATACCCACCTTCACATGTCCCAATGAGCGGATCAGGTATGTTTGTATATTCAGCAAGGGATTGTTTGTGGAGTCACAGTTGTCCAATTTGTTAGAAATTTAAGGGGAGAAACAGTAAACCTGTTATTATATGTGTAGCTAGCATGTGTCCTTTTCATTCTGTTTAGAGAATTCAAAGATTTCCACTTTAGCTGACAGTAAGCTTATCTCAGCAAGCCCTGTCCTATTCAACATTGTTATTGGTGAAGTTGATGAAGATGGTGAGGGCAGGTCCATCAAGGTTGCAGATGTCACTAAGCTGTGAAGGAGGACAAACTATGGTGGATGACAGAAACAGCATTTAGAAATGATTGTGACAGAAGGGATGAAATGGATCTAACAAGGTGAAATACAATATGGATAAACACATTTTACACTTGCTGCCCCCAAACTACTACCTGCACAAGATGGGCTAGGGGTAAATGGGGATGTAGTCTTCATTAAGCTCAATATAAGTCAACAATATGACACAGGGTAAGAATGTAAATATTGAGATCAGGCAGCATTTTTTAAAAAGTCCAGTACTAAAAATAAGGTGACCATGAGTCTCACTTCATTCTGTGTTGCTCAGACCATTACTGAAGAATTATATTTAGTTCTCTAACTCAGCTTCCATAGTGGTTAGTTCCTCAAGATTGGAGAGCTCCAAGCCAGGCTTGATGACATTTGAATATGGTTGCTCTAGAAAAGTTGAAAGTATAGGTCAAAGAGGTTCTGTTATGAGTCCTCTAAGGTATGCCTGGCCCTGAGATTCTTTGGTTCTGTAAATACTCAGCAAAGCAGTTATTAGGGGTGGCCACAGCGCTCCCCTTACATTTTCAGCTTCTTCATTATCTGAGATGTGAAGTTACTGTGAACAACAGATACATAAATGAGATATGCTGAAAAATGTTCAGTATTAATATTTGAATGCTGTTGACCTCCAATTCCTTGTAAGTATCATTGTATAGTATCTTTATAAATGCAGGGCCATTACTGCAGAAATTGCACTGTGCTTATAACTTGTGGAACTGCCTCCCCATGGCACCTGTTTTTAGCCTCTTGTAATAAACCACCTAAAGGCTGTCTTGTAGAAGAAAAGTTGTTTTGAAACCAGAAGACCTGGTGGTGATGCTTAGAGAATCACTACCTCTGTGATACTGGATACGTCATTTAACCTCTCTGGGCCTCAGTTAATTCTTCTGTAAAAGTGTACAGTCAGACGTTCTCTCAGTTGAGACAGAAATAAAATTAAATGAATGTATTTGAATGTGTTAGGTGCTATCATTATGAACTGGGAAAAGTACAGTAGTATGATTTTTTCACTCAAATGAATTCTTGATCATATATTCATTTTACCTGCCCAGGTTAGTTATAATTTTACTTAGAAATAGGCTTTCTAGGAAACATTTAGAAAAAAAAGTTTAAAAAATATTGACTTCTTTTTTAAACTTAGAATTGTCTCCATGGTTACTTGTCCTGCTTTATAGGCAAGGTCATAGAAAGACAGGGCATGTATATGTGAGATCACATGTGTGCATCTGTTTTGAAAAAATAGGAAGTGGCCAGGGGATACTTTGATTCTAAGAAACCTTTCCTATGTGTTCTCTAAAGTAAAGGTTTGGTTTTGACGATGCATGTATCTTATTGTTTCCCTCATGATGAAACCTCCTTAACCTTGTTTCTAAACAGGACGGGAAGATATTTTGCCGACGGACAGCTTGTGATTGCCAGAATCCAAGCGTTGACCTGTTCTGTTGCCCAGAGTGTGATACCAGGGTCACAAGTCAATGTTTAGATCAAAATGGACACAAGCTCTATCGCAGTGGAGACAACTGGACTCACAGCTGCCAGCAGTGCCGGTGTCTGGTATGTCAGCTTCCTTTGGAGGGTGTTAGCTTTTACTCTGGAGGGGTTACAAACTCAGCTGTCTGTGGGCTTTAGTTTCCCGCTGTTTATAATCCTATGCAGGGAATTGTGGGTTCTGGTGCTAACTAAGGGGCATATGCTCTGTCTGAAGACATTCAGATTCTACTATTTAAAACACTGTGCAAGACAAAAAGAACATTTGACCCAAGTCATGTTAGTTTACTATTGCCACTTATTAGGACATCTAGATCAAGAAAAATCCCTGCATGGTAGAAAGCCTTGACCAAGACTTGCAGTTCTTATACAGCAAAGTCTTTCATTTCTTGGGACATAACCATTAAAGGTTTCAATAGGAGAATAAAGTAACTTAGTAGAAATATCAGGGATTGAGTCACAAGGCCTAGAATTCAATCATGGTTCTCCCATGTGCTAGCTCTGTGTGATGAACTTAGGCATGTTCCAGCTTTTCACTGATCTCTTTCCTTCAATGTACACAAATGGATGAATGCCTGTTTGTCATGGCTGTTATGAAGATTAGAGAATATATGTGAAGGACAAGTACTTGGCACATAGGAGATACTTAATGCACACTAAGTACTATTGTTAATATTTTCTAGATTGAAAAACATGTTTCAGATGCTAAGCCTTCAGATTGAAAGAATGAAATTTATTTTGGATTTTAAGCTAGGGATACTAATAATATAATCAGATTTAACACAGGTCCAGAAATTAAAGCTTTTCTCTGGAATGGTTCTTATTGTTTCAAATTATGCCACAAACAAATATTTCTAAGGATGCAAAGACTGTGAGGACACATCGTCATAGTGAATATGATGTTTCATCTGCGTGGAGTCAGACATAACTAGTGGAACTAAATCATAACTACGTCACCTTGGAATGGAAACGATTAGCTGCATTTCATAGTTAACATTTGCTGAAATGAATGATTCAGTCTATGGCTACTGTATGAAAATAAATATTCAGAGAAATTAGGCTCTACATTTCTATTGGATGTTCTAAAATCTGGTGAATGTGCAGATAATCTTAATAGAATATATCCTTCTTAATCATTCCTAATACTGAAGAATATAACTCAGATAATTTGATAGCAGCAGCTCAGTTTATGACATTGTTGAAATATTACAGGGCTTTAGGTTTCCCTTTGACCTTAAAAGACATGCATTTCTCTTTATACACTAGCCAGCCTATAACTCAGATAAATTAAAATCATAGCCATTTCTTTTTTTTCCAAACTCCTATCCAGGGACAAACAAATCCAATACAACCATAGAATTAGCTTCCATATCAGAGAAATTTCATTTCTTTTTCAAGAAGCCAGTATCACTCAGAAAAATTGGTATTAATTTTAGATATGAAATTATCATAGAATTTCAAAAATGTATCCTCTTCCATCCTCAGCCCTTAAGTTTAATATTTCATGGGGAAATTGCAGGAGTTGAACACATAACTTAATTATTTAAGAATAATGTGGGTCATATGTAATAAATATTCATTGAGAGTTTGCATGTGCCAGACTCTGGATGCCATAACGGGGAGCAGGATGTAAATGGTCTCTCATGCAGCTGATCAAAGACCATAGCCTTGTGAAGTTGACCGGATAATTAAACATGAGTTTGCATAAATTATAATGAATGTCATGCTAACAGAAGGGGCGGCATAGAGAAGCAATTCTACTACGGGCCGCTCAGTGGAGTCCCAGTGGCCAGATTCTGAGACACCTGGAGGCTCTATTTGAACTGTAATATGCTCCACTAGCTACACGGCACATTCAAAACTATCATGAAATGGTTCTCCTTAATTTGCCCAACTTTAAATGTAATACTAGCAGCTCAGTTTATGACATTGTTGAAATATTACAGGGCTTTAGGTTTCCCTTTGACCTTAAAAGACATGCATTTCTCTTTATACACTAGCCAGTACCTTACCATCTTTTCATTTAGTTGTTCATTTGATTAGCATTCATTGACCAAAACTGTGCTAAGCATCAGGGAGAGAAAGAGATATGTAGGCCCCAAACGTGAAAGCTCAAAACTTACTGTGGAAATGTCCTGATAATTATAGGCTGCCAGTGACACAGACCCGGGCCCTAACGATTTCCGGGCCTGCAGTGTGGACAGTCATCAAAAACACACTGAAGGAGGTGATACCTGTAGTAGCTCTTCAAGGAGAAAGCGCATTGTACCCATAATGGTGCTAAAGTAGAAACAGTCACTGAGGACAGAGATGAGAATTACTGTGCCCTCTTTCCCCTCTGGGATTTTAGCAACAGAATTGTGCCTAAGTACAATGATGAGGCATTTTTGGCTTTCTCTCTACAGGAAGGAGAGGTAGATTGCTGGCCACTCAGTTGCCCCAATTTAAGCTGTGAGTACTCAGCCATCTTGGAAGGGGAGTGTTGTCCCCGCTGTGTCAGTGACCCCTGCCTGGCTGATAACATCGCCTATGACATCAGGAAAACTTGCCTGGACAGCTATGGCGTTTCAAGGCTTAGCGGCTCAGTGTGGACAATGGTTGGATCTCCCTGCACAACCTGTAAATGCAAGGTAATTGGATGTCCTGAGGCTAACCATGCAATTGCCAGAGAACACTTACCAGAGGTCCACTCCTGATGTTTCTGAATCCACAGGTTCCAAAGGCCATGGTGGAAACACAGGCAGCATTCACTTCTCACAGGAGGTTAATAAGTCTGAATGGATCATAGCTACATAGTGCAGATAGGCAAATTCCAAACGAACACAGAATTAAAATGTCTCTCTCTTGCATTCAAACTACAGCATTTAAGAATTGACATTAGGCCCAATTATGGCTGATTTCGACCTGTATATCAAAAAGAAAGAAAAAAGACTTCTGTTTTTATCCTGGAAATTTTTAAAGCTCTTTCCTGAAATTGTCAATGTTAGGAAAAAGTGCTCTATGAAACTGTTTGCTTTGTTTAATTATCAGGGTGCCTAAAACAGGGACCTGACACTCTTGCTGCAGGATTTAATTGTGATTATTTTTCTGTCTTCTTCGAGGAGTTCCCATGAGGCATCCTCATATGTCTTTAAAATTAAACACTGACCCCTTTCTCCCTTCAAAGCTTTTGAAGAGCTGTGACTATAGCTGACTGGAAGCAAGGGTGAGGCAATGTCAAATCTCTGCCAGACATCTGTTTAAGATTCCCATGATTAAGCTCGTTAAAAAGACTAGTCTGTTTGGTTCTATCAAATCCTGTCTCAGCTTCAGGCATCAATGGAAGTTTCCTAACTTGTCTTTGTATGCTCTTATAAATATGGATTTTTTTCTGTTTTCTGGAGAGTACCATCTTAAGATGCAGCCCCAGTAGTAAAAGTCCTCTCTCTTGCCTTCAAACTACAGAATTTAAGGATAATATACAACTCGGTACAGCAAAAGAGTCATGGTCTCATGTGTACATTCAGCCCAGCAAACAAATTGACCAGGAAACATGGATACCTGTGTTACTTAGTATTATTTCTGTGAGATCAGGTTTAACATTTATTTAGGGGGGTTACAGAGGAATATTTACATTAATACATGTAATTGCTTGTTCCCTTCATAGTTACCATGGGAGACTGTATGCCTAATATGCCACCTTTCTGGAACCTATTTTGGTGTTGCCTTCAGGTTCATGGGGTACTTTGTGTTAGATTTTTTTTTTTTAATGGCAAATTATCTTTCAGGGATTATTTTTGCAAATAATCTTATTTGGATTAAATCCAGTGAATAAATTGTGTGAACAACTTGGAAATACAGCGGTTAAGTACCAAACATGGTTTGAGCTCAGACAGGCGTATGAAATTGTGCTGCCAGCAGAACCCAACATGGGGGACCTTGGAGGGTCTCATTAGTCCTTTCTGCCTTTCCACTTTTTCTCTAGCACTTTTCTATAGCATTCATGGAGTTTGTCTCAAAGTGTGGACACTCATTTTGTACATAAAAGTGCACATTGCTAATTAATTTATATCCCATGCCTCAATTAGCTAATGCTTGTGTCTTGATGCACAGAATGGAAGTGTCTGCTGTTCTGTGGATTTGGAGTGTCTTCATAATAACTGAAGTATTTAAAATGGACTCATCATCGCAGGAGAAAAACTGCCAAAATGACCATCCAACATGATGAAGAACAGAAGTTGGTGTTTCGTTTTGTTTTGCTTTTTTACCACAGACAATTACCAAAGTCTCCATCTGAGGAAGGCGTTCGGGGGGTTGCCTTTTGGACCGACCACTTTGCTTATTCTTGCTAACTAGTCTAGGTGACCTACAGTGCAGTGCATTTAAGTCTATGGTTGTTAAAGAAGTTTCCCGTGTTGTAAATCACATGTTTCTCTAATGAGATCAATTACAAATTCATTTACATGATTCCCCTGGTAAATGTTGATGTATTTTTTATTATTATTATTATTATTATTATTTTTTATTTTGTGTACTAACAATAGAGATTCAGCTCCATTTATTTATTTTTTAATTTTTTGGATCAAATTCTACAAATAAAGTTGCCTGTTGTGATTTTGTCCCATCCCCTGCATACTTATGGTCATACTTCATTGAAATCCCTGAGAAACGTATTGATAAATATATGTAGGTAGTCTAATTATATTTCAAACTGTTGAACACACTTTGATGCCCAATCAGTTAGCTTAAACAAGCTAAAAGCCATTATGATAAAGAGGAGAAAGACCACAAACATAATTAAATAGTTATTTTTAAGAAGGATTTTCTATTCTCTCTACCAAACAAAGTGAAACACAATCTTAAGCCACAATTTAGAAGCAGCAATGCTTACTGTCATTCCTGGCATTGAAAGTATCTTTGCTTCACTTTTATGTAGTATTTGATAACTTACAAGGGACTTTCATACCTAGTAATACAAGTTGTCATCATATCTCAGGTGAATGGTAATATTCCTACACTACAAAACAGTAAATTAGCATGTCCTGGTCAACCGATTTGTTTAGATCTAATTGATCATAAGCACATTGGGACTGGTGACCAGGTCTCCTAATGCCTGCTTAGTGCTATTTTCCACTAAACCACACAATTCTATATGGTCAAAGGAGACACTTTTAAAGAAAGCTATTTGGGAAGCTGACGTAAGCATCATGGCAAACTGAGAAGACTCCATTGTTTCTCCCCTTAAATATACAACAAATCGGACAATGTCACTCAACAAAGAATTCCCTGTTCAACACACAAACACACCTGGAAGATCCATGCATTGGGACATCTGAAGGTGGATGTATTGAAACAGGTAGGGGAGGCAGGACAGTGGGAAGGAGAGGGATGGTGGCCACAGATGCAGTTGAGCACCTACCATGGCTCCAGTGTGCATGGTAGTAGAAGCGGAGTCAGGCTGCAGCTCTCACACTACAGCCTGGAGTATAATGGGGCAGAAGCAGTTTCACTCTTGGAAAAGGCATCTGCTCCCTCCACCCCATCACAACAGTATTGGGCAGAAGTGGCTAAGAAGCTGTGAACAAAACAGCGGAGCCAAAAGCCATAACTCGATGAGGAGACAGGGCCCTGAAATCACAAACTCACCTGCTCTCCCCCCATGCCCTGGCAGAGACTTGTAAAGCCAAAAACAAGGTGGAAAAAGGAAGGAGCTCTGAGAGCTTGCAAAACCACTTCCCCACCAAAGTGATGATGCCCCATAAAGGAGGCAAACTGGTCACAGAGGGGACACCCATCACATGAGTGGGTACATAGTATTTTCCTTAACTTAAGCTACCCCGCTTTACCAAGATCTTGGAGGTACAAATTAGTGCAGGTAGGAAAAAACAAAATAAAATATGCTACCTATCAACCTGCTGAATTATTGAGAGCAAACAGTATTTAAAGAAGCAAAGAGATCATTACCTCAAATATGCAGAGAAACAGTCCATCAAATACCATGAGGTACCAAGGTAACTTGGGAGCACAGAAAGAAAATGAAGTCTCCAGAAACCAAACTCAAAGTCATGGAAGACGGTGATTTAAGTAACAGAGAATGGAAGATCACAGTTATGAAGAAAGTCAATGATAGACAAGAAACAGAAAGGCAGGTCAATGAGCTCAGGAACAAAAGGAGTATGTTACCAAAGACTTTAAAACTATAAAAAAGAAAACAGATGCTGGAGAACGACTAAATGAGATGAGGACTGCATTATAGGGCACTGGAGATAGAGCAGTCCAGATGGAAGACAGAATTAGGGAACTCGGAGATAGACATGACCAAGGAGGAAGAAGAGAGTAAACTAAGAGTTAAAAAAAGAACTCTGCTAGAACTGTGACTGCATTAGAAAATGCAACCTAAGGATAATAGTTCTACCAGAAGGAGAGGACAGAGAGAAGGGAGCAGAGAACCCACTAAAATGCTTGATGAGAACTTCCCAAGCCTAGGGAAAGAACCAGAATTTAGAATAGAGAAGGCTGACAGAAAACAATTACATCAATTCAAAGAGACCTTCTCCAACACATGTTATCAAACTGTCAAAACTCAGTGCCAAAGAATTCTCAAGGCAGACAGCGAAAAGGCTGTATGTAACCTACAAAGGAAATACTATTAGATTATTGTCAGATTTCTCAGCAGAAAAATTACAAGACAGGACAGTAGAAGTAAATATTAAAAATATTGAAAAAGGAACCATGAACCAATGATAATATATCCAGTAAAGTTATCGTTTAGATATGAAGGAGAAATATTCTCCCAGAAAAACAAAAGCTGAGAGAATTTGTCACCACAAGACCTCCATTACAAGAAATGTTGAAAGGAGCTCTCATATCAGAAATGAAAAGACAAAAGTATACAAATCTTTGAGTAAGATGATTAACAGACAGACAGAAGCAGGAAACTGTAAATCTGCTTAAGAATAGGTTATTAAACACCTAATTATAACATAAAGGTCAAAGGGGAGAAAAGGAGCATTAAAAAAACTGTAACTGCTATATTGTACTAAAGAATGCACCAAATAAAAGGGGATAGTTTGTGACTACAGAATCATAAAAAGTGAGGTGGAAAAGGACTGAATGGGTATAGGTGAATGAAGATAAGAGGCAATCAGAAGAAAACGGACATTTTCCATAAACCTAATGGGAACCACAAAACAAAAATCCAGACCTAACATGAAACATAATAAAGGCAGGGGAGGGGAATCACAGAAAACTGCCAAATTAAAATAGCAGACAGACTCACAAGGCCAAAAAACAAAAAACTGTGGAGATAAAGAGCAATCAGAAAACAAAAGATAAAATTGTTGTACTAAGTCCTCATATGTCAATAATCATGCTAAATGTAAATGGGCTGAATTCACCAGTAAAAAGGCACAGAGTAGCAAGATGAATTAAAAAACAAGACCTAAATATATGTTGCCTACAGGAGACTCATCTCAGCTCCAAAGACAAACATAAATAGGCTCAAAATGCAAGGGTGGAAGATGATACTTCAAGTAAATGACATCTAGAGAAAGGTGGGTGCAGCAGTACTTATATCAGACAAAAGAGATTTCAAGATAAAAAAGGTAACAAGAGACCAAGATGGACTTTTTATAATGATAAAAGGACAATTCGTTAAGAAGATGGAACACTTATAAATATATATACACCCAACCTGAGAGCACCACAATACGTAAAGCAACTGCTAACAGACCTAAAGGGAGAAGCTGACAAAAATACAATGATAGAAGGGGACCTGAATACCCCATTGACAGCAATGGACAGATCATCCAAAGAGAAAATCAATGAGGAAACACCTGCTTTAAATGACACATTAGACCAAAGAGATTGAATTGACCATTGTAGAACTTTCCATCCCCAAATGATAGAATACACATTCTTCTCAAGTACACATAGAACATTCTCAAGGATTGGGACAAAACTAGTCCCAATAAATTTAAGAAGACTGAAATCACACCAAGCATATTTTCCAACCACAGTGGAATGACACTGGAAATGAACTATAAGGAAAATGCTTGAAAAACCACAAGTATGTGGAGATCAAACAATGCGCTACTGAACAACGACTGTGCTAAAGAAGAAGTAAAAGAAGACGTCAAAAGGTACATAGAGACAAATTAAAATGAATATATGTGTATGACATACCAAAATTTGGGGGATGCAGCAAAGGTGGCACTAAGAAGGAACTTTATAGCATTAAAGGCGAACTTTATAGCATTAAAGGCGAACTTTATAGCATTAAAGGCGTATTAAAGTAGTATTCAACGGAATACTACTCACCCATAAAGATCAAATGCTGCCACTTGCAACAACATGAATAGATTTTGAGAGTATCATGCTAAACGAAAGAAGTCAGAGGGAAAAAAGATAAGAATCCTATGATTTCACTCCTATGTGGGATATAAAACAGAAAGCAACAAACAAACAAGCAAATTCATAGACACAGACAACAGTATGGTGCTTACCAGAGGGGCAAGGGAGTGGGGGAAGGATGAAGAGGGTAAAGGGGGTCAAATATATGGTGACAGAGGGGGACTGGACTTTGGGTGGCAAGCACACAATGCAAATATACAGATGATGTGTTATAGAGGTGTACACTTGAACCTTATATAATGTTATTAACCAATGTCACTCCAATAAATTTAATTTTCAAAAGGTTCTTCAAGATCAGGGGTTGGCAACAGGGATAAACAGGTGGAGCCCAGAGGATTTTTAAGGTAGTGGAAATATTCTCTATGATACTATCATGATGGACACATGCCATTACATATTTGTTCAAAACCATAGCATATACAACACCAAGAGTGAACTATAATGTTAATTATGGACTTTGATTGATTAGGATGTGTGAATGTAGGTTCACCAACTATAACAAATATACCACTCTGGTGGGGAATGTTGATAATGAGGGAGGCTATGCATGTGTAGGGGGAGGTGGAATCTGAGAAATCTCTATACAAGTCTTTCTCCATTTGTCTCCATTTTGCTGTGATTCTAAACTGCTTTAAAAAAAAATAGTCTTAAAAAGAAGTTCACCAGCCTCTCAGAGGAACTCTTGTCACCCAAGCATCTGTGAGTAATTAAATTCACCTCATTAAAAAAATAAGTAAATAAGCCTACCTCATGAAACAAGAAAAATTGCAAATAATGTACCATTCCACTTTAAAGAGCTAGAAACAGAAGAACAACACCCAAAGTCAGTAGAAGGAAGGAAGTAATAAAAATCAGAGTGGAAATAAATGAAGTAGACTATAAAAGAACAATAGAAAAAAATAATTAAACAAAGAGCTCCTTCTTCTAAAAGGAAAATAAAATTGCAAACCTCTGGCCAGACTCACTAAGTAAAAAAGAGAAAAGACTCAAATAAATCAGAAATGAAAGAAGAAAGCTTACAATGGACATTACAGGTATAGAAAGCATTATACAAGAATATTGTGAAAGGCTATATGCACCAAGTTTGATAACATAGAAGAAATGAAAAAAATTATTGTAAATCTATAACCTTCCTAAATTGAACAATGAAAAATTGGAAAAGCCTAAATAGACCAATCACTGGTAAGGAAATTGAAACAGTAATCAAAACTTCCCACATAACAAAAATCCAGGGCCAGATGGCTTTACTGGTGAATCTACCAAATATTCAAAAAACATTAATTCCTATACTCCTCCAACTTTTCCAAAAAATTGAAGAACAGAAATAAACTTCCTAATTCATTCCATGAGTTCAATATTATCCTGATACCGAAACCAGGCAAGGACAACACAATAAAATTATAGGCCAGTATCTCTGATAAACCATAGATACAAAAATCCTAAACAAAATACTAGCAAATCAAATAAAACAATGCATTAAAAGGACCATACATCATGATCAAGTGAGGTCCATTCCAGGGCGGTAAGGATGGTTCAACATTCTCAAATCAATCAATGTGATACACCACATTAACAAAACAAAAATCATATGATTATATCAATAGATTCAAAAAACATTTGACAAGATGTAACATTCACTTTCGATTAAACTACTCAATAAAATGGAAATTACCTCAACCTAATAAAGCCCATATGTGATAAACCCTCAGCTAATATCATCCTCATTGGTGAAAAACTGTGAACTTCTCCCCTTAGGAACAAGGATGCCACTCTCACCACTGTTATTCAACATGGTAAGTCCTAGCCAGGGCAATTATTCAAGAGAAAGAAATAAAAGACATTCAAATTGGGAATGAAGAAGTAAAACTGTAACTATTTGCAGAGATATGATTCTCTCTCTCTCTCTCTCTCTCTCTCTCTCTATATATATATATATATATATATATATATATATATATAGAAAACCCTAAAAACTCCCCAAAAGGCTATTAGAACAATAAACAAGTACAGTAAATTTGTAGCATACAAAAGTTATATATAATAATCTGTTGTGTTCCTATATAAAAACAATTAAATATCAGAGAAATGAAGAAAACAGTCCCATTTACAGTTGCAACAAAAAGAATAAAAAGCTAGAAATAAACTTAACAAAGGAGATGAAGAACCTGTACACTGAAATCTGTAAGACATTGTTGAAAGAAACCGAAGAAAAAGAAATAGAAAGGTATTCCGTGTACATGGTTTAGAAGAATTAAGATTATTAAAATGGCCATATTACCCAAAGCAATATACGGATTTATTGCAATCCCCATAAAAATCCCAATGACATTTTCTGTATGGAACCACAAAGTACAGCAAAGAGCCAAAGCCATCCTGAGAAAAATGAACAAAGTCAGAGGTATCACACTACCTGACTTCAAACTATACTAGAAAACTACAATAATCAAAACAGTATGGTATCAGCAGAAAGACACAGACCAATGGAACAGAATTAAAAGTCCACAAATAACTCACATATACTTGGGCAACTAGTTTTTCAACAAAGAAGCCAGAAATATACAATGGAGAAAGGAAAGTCTCTTCAGAAAATGATGTTAAGAAACCTGGAAAGCCACATGCAAAATAATGAAACTAAACTGCTATCTGACACCATACACAAAAGTTAACATAAAATAGATTAAACACTTGAATATAAAACCTGAAGCAATAAAATACGTAGAAGAAAACATAGGCATTAAACTTATATACCGTGGTGTCAGAGCAGTTTTTGTGAACTAGATCTCAAAGGAAAGGGAAGAAAAAAATTAAAAATGAATGAATGGGACTACATCAAATTAAAAAACTTCTGCACAGTAAAAGGAACTATGGACAAAGCAAAAGGGCAACCAACTGAATGGGGGAAGATATTTGCACACAATACCTTTGATAAGGGGCTAATATCCAAATACATAAAGAACTCAACAATAAAAGACAATATGATTAACAAAGGGCAAAGGACATGAATATCTTCCAAGGATGATATACAAATAGCTACCAGACATATGAAAAGATGTTCAACATCACTAGTTATAAGGGAAATGTAAATCAAAACCACAATGAGATAACACCTCACATTTGTTAGAATGGCTATTATCAATAAAACAAGAAACAACAAGTTGGGAGAGGATGTGGAGAAAAGGGAGTCCTTGCACACTGCTGGTGGTAATGTAAATTGGTGCAGCCATTTTACATGGAAAACAGTATGGAGAGTCATCAAAAAATTACGAATAGACCGTTTATGTGACTCAGCAATCTCTCCTCTGGCTGTCTACCCCCAAATTTTGAAACACTTATTTGTAAAGACAAATGTACCCCTATGTTCATTGCAGCATTATTCATAATAACCAAGACATAGACACAGCCTCAGTGTCCTTTGACAGATGATTGGATAAAGAAGATGTGGTACATATATACAATGGAATACTACTCGGCCATAAGAAAAGATGAAATACTGCCGTTTGCAACAATATGGATGGATCTTGAGAGTATCAAGCTAAACGAAAGAAGTCAGCTGGAAAAGGATAAGAATCATATGATTTCACTCATATGTGGTATATACAACAGAAAGCAACAAACAAGCAAACAAACTCATAGACACAGACAACAGAATGGTGGTTACCAGAGGGGAAGTGAAGTAATGGGGTGGACAAAGAAGTATAAATACATGGTGATGGAAGGAGATTAGAGTCTGGGTGTTGAACATTCAATAGAATATACAAATGTCATAATATAAAATTTTACTACTGGAATTTATATAATGTTATTAACCATTGTTACCCCAATCAATTTAATTAAAATAAGAAAAGCTATTTATATGCTCAGCAATTATTTCATAACAGTGAATGTTTTAATTGAGACACTACCATACTTTTAAGAATAGGCGATTATTGTGTTATACAAATAGAATAAATTGTGCAAATGACATTTTCCCTGAACTGAGACTTCAAACTTAGGTTGCAGTTTCAGGTTAGTCATATTTTAGTGCTTTGTAATACACTTGAATATAAGACCTGAAGTCTTATAAATTTACCTAAGACTTGTAAATTTATCATTATTCTGAATTAAGTTGGTTCATGAATTTTTATTCACTTTCCCAATATCAAGAAATAATTAACTTGTTAAGTCAGTCATCACGAAATATTTTACATTCCAAATATTAATAAAATTATTAATAAAAATATTACAAACTCAGATCACCATCACTCATTGATATTTGTCTAAAAGAGGTGATACTCAATACTTTTTGTGAAGATGGAGTTCACTACATGAAATCAATTTCATGTGTTAAATTACGATAATAGGATCTTAAATACTGTGTTTGACAACTGCTGCTACTGTGGTAAATTAGAACATATCTCCAGTTTATTTTAATGCTTTAAATGGAATCTTGATGAAAGTTCTATATATTAACTAAACACATCTATTAAACAAATTTGAGAATTTGGAAATGATTCTTTTGAAAATATTTATGACACCGCCACTAAAAAAAAATACCTTTCAATGTTCATTGGAAAAACAAAGATATTTATAAGTATCATTTGTGACCTTATAGGTCAATAGTTGGCAAATTTTGGTCTCTTGTGTTAAATTCGGCACTTGTATTTCATTGAACACAGCAGTGCCCATGCAGTCACATATTCTCTACAGCTGAAGAGGTAGAACCGCAGAATTGAGCAGTTCCAACACAGGCCATGTGGCTCCCAAAACGAAAAATATTCCCATCTTGCCCTCTACGGGAAAAGTTTGCCAAACTCTGGTATGGACACTGGACTGGATACTAGTGTGTAGATTAGAATGTTCATTTCTACTTTTTCCAAGGAATTTTTTAAGTGTAACGGTTTTCTTTGAATTTGTGTACATTCATTCATTGTTGCAGATCCTCTAGCACTGATGGCTCATCGTAAAATATTCCTGTTTTACAACTACAGTCATAAGACTCAGTATCTTCTTCTTTTCATTTTGGTAGGGTAAAATTAATCAGTGCTAACATGATGATAAAATGTTATTGATATTTAGCAGCACAAGTTAAACTACTGACAGCTCCTATCAATAAGGGGTTTACTTTGTATAACATAATTGATTACATGTTCTTATTAAAAATCGAGTATTTTATAAATGAGATATTCTGCTAAGCTTTTCTGAGGAAATATGATGAACGAAACAGTTCTTAAAGATCACCATTATGTGGGCTTTTAGAAGGTGCTGATAATCTTTGAATCCGTTAGGAGATCCTATTGGAATAAATTACTGCCTGAAATACCTTCTTGATCCAGAAATTGAGAAAAAGAGTTATTTAAAAAAAAAAAAAAGAAAATGTGGTAAATTTCCTGATGGAATCTGCTTAAATCTTACGCTATAACTTGCAGTGTAGAATGACATCAACTTAATGAACCAAAGTGGTATCTGACAGATCTGTCTTCTTACAGGTATTAACTATTGTCTGCACCATCACAAATGTAAAGATGCTAACATACACAGTGGTAAGAAACAATAATAAATAGACAAGCAATTATGGAGCTACTCTCCAATTATTGATAGTGTGAAAGCATTATGATTCAAGAGACTAGAATATGAGGGGAGATGAAAGTTCTATATATTTACTAGACACATTTATTAAATGTAAATTATACCTCATTCTTTCCCTCTAGGTTACATATGAAATATATGTGCACATTTTATATTAATACATGTTATATATAAGTAGCATATCAACATATAATATATGCAATTTACAATGTATATATGTATAAATTATCCGTAATTAATATATCTTAATATGTCCCATAGCTTCCCCTCCTCTGAGGTTTATACAGTGATAACGTCATTATTATGAAATTTTAATATATATTTGCCTTTTATTATGGTTTCAGTAGGCTATAGGCTAGGGTATGTATAACCTTCTTCTCCTGGCATCTAGCATAGAGCCTCGCATAGGCAGGGTTTTGATTAATTTTGTAAAAAATTGAAATCATAATCTTTTATACTATCACAAAGTTATCACGGACTATAGTGAAATATTCAACTCTAAATAATCAACTCTTTCAAGTGTTCTTAAATGTTCTTAAGCGATTAATACCTGTTTTAAAATAAAAAATTATTCAGTGCTCCAATATAAAAATCAGATTCCAGCAGAGTTTCTCTGTTTGGAGCAGAGGTTGGAGAACTGGTGTCCCTTTACATAGCCCACCACGACTCACAGACTCCAATAGAGCACAGCCTGAAAGTCATTGAGCTAATGCCTCACCTTCACTTTTACAAATAGAGCCAACACCCAGAGAGATTAAGTGACTTGCCCAAAATTTGTAACTAATTACTCATAGACCTAAAACTACCACCCAAACCAGTTTTCCCCTATGCCATTCTTCTAATGATTCCAAATGTTTTGCACATTTCAATTTCAAGTGAGCTTTTCTTACTTCTTAGTGGATGATATTAAAAGACACTCATTAGTAGTATAATACCTGGTATTGTCTCTTTGTTACAGATCCCTCCTGATTGTGATATTGCTTTACGAAAATGATAACAGGAACGAGAAATGTTCAGATTAAAAGCCCAACCAGCATATCTAAACCCACAATAACAGCAAGCCATTTACCCAATCACCCAATCTTGTGCTTTATAGGAAAATAACTAAAGGAAAATTAAAAACCTAATTACTCCTTTTCTTAAGATACACACACACACACACACACACACACACACACATCACACTTCAGAATACATACATTGAAAGGCAATCCTGCATATAGTCTGTTTTCTGATATTTTTATTCATTCACCCATTTATCTTTCATTAATTTAATGTGAATGTAATAGTCTTGCAAATATAGAATAAATAGACAAAATTGGTCTCTATCTTTACAGCATTTGCAGCTTCACATGGAAAAGATTGACCATTAACTAGAAAATAGTTAAATGAGTGATATAGCTACAGATTATCTGAGAACTAGGAAAAAGAAATGCAAAGTGATAAGTTGGAGGGGAACTGAAGAAGTCCACTTTAGATAGGGTGATCAAGGGTGAGGTGATCTAAGATGACCTCTCTAAGAGGGTGATAAGCAAGTTGAGATATGGAGAATGAGGAGTGATACATGCAACGTGCTGTGGGAATATTTTTCCAGAAATAAGTACGTAGGAGTAAAGTAAAGAATACGGCTTGAATGCGGAAAAGGCTTGAGTGTGGAAAAGGCTTGGGGTTTTGAAGGTCATGAGTGGAGCCAGGGGTCAATAAATGAGAGAATGACATGAGATGAGGTTGGACAGGTAGGCTGCAGTGAGATGTTGCAGGCAATCGTGAACGTCACAGTCACATTTTCATTCTGAGATCAATGGAAAGTTATTAAAGAAGTAGGTAGTATTATTTGTTTACCCACATTTTCATTCACTCACATATTTATACAATCGATTATTTTTTAGTTATCAATTATTCCATATTTAATTACTAACAAACATTATAAAAATCTTGTTATATACCCAGGAAAAATATAAGAGACGACAACGTTTTTTTCCATTAGAAATTTAAGATTTATATTAGGTTATCACAAAGCAATAAAAAGGAGATGTGTGCCATGCCCAGAAATAAATTCAAGGAGCATTTATCAGAAACTGGATCTTTAAGTCAATGTGCTGTCTGTGTGGTACCCTGATTTGATTTCTTGGTTTGTGCACATTGGAATCAATTCTGTGGTTCATGACTGTGATGTCATCTTGTGTTACAGCTTCAAACAGTGGTAATGGAACACTGAGGAAGAGGAGAATCTGTTTGATTAATCCAAGAACACAACCACCACCACCATTACAACAACAAAATAGAATGTAGTAGTCAACTCTCCAAGGTGGTGCCCACTATGTAACACAAAACTTTTGATAAGAAATAATTAGATTACCAGAAAAATGAAGTTAACCTAATTTGCAGCAACTTTTCAATACTTGATGTTGTTAAAATTTGTTTTTTAAATAATTTGTTATTGAGGGAAATCAATACTTCAGGAACTGAAAAGCCAAATAGAAATATTTAAACGTGTAGAAATGCAAATTTACCTAGATTTATTGGTAGTTGGTATGTCAATCTCACATGATAACAAAATGCTCAACTTTAAAGGGACACTTACACAATATTTTACTATTTTAGCACTATTGCTTCAAGAAAGTAAATAATTGGAGGCAGGTCCAAGATGGTGACAGGACGCTGAGGTCACCCCTTCCCAAGAACACATCAAATAGATATCCATATTTAGAGCAACTCCTCCTGAGAGACAACTGGGGGACAATTGAACAGCTTCTGCACAACAAACAAAAGAGACCACATAGTGAATGTTGGGGAACTGTGAGAGCTCCTGGTTGCTGAGGGAACTCTCCAGGACCAAAGGAACCCGTGAGTACCATTGTTTACATTACTCCTGCACTAGGATAGTGGTGGGAACTTTACCCATGTGCTCTGGCTAACCTGTAAGCTTGCTGTAGTAAGTCCCCAGACTCCCCTCCTGTAGCTAGATCCAGAAGGAACCATAGTATGCCCACGAAGGGCCCCTCCTGGAAATTGGTCCAGCAGGTACAACAGGGTGCAGCTGCTCACACCCACTGGGCTGCATGCACACAGGGCTGCCCCACCTGAAAAATGTAGAACTTGCAGGGTACTAGGTACCCACACATAGGGCTGCCTTCTCGGGAGAAAGTGTAGAACTAGTGGGATGCTGCTTTGCATGCACATGGGGCTGCCCCACCTGGATCAGAAGGGCAAGGAACTGAGCACACATCAGGCTCCCACATCATTTCCATTCTGTCTATGGAAAGCTAGCACAATGGGGAGCTAATGCACACACAGTTACACCAGGATGCCTCACTCAGAACCTGCTCCTTCTGGCCAGACAGCACACAAGGTACTACTGCACGCCCCTGGCCTGACTCCAACCAGCTTGACAAAACCATCTGAGAAAGAGTCTGCACAGAGCTCACTTCTACACAAGACCAATTTTTCAAGATTGGGAGAGAGAACTATTTCACCTAACTCATAGGAACAAACACAGAAAGTCAAACAAAATGGGGAAGGAGAAGAATATGCCCCAGATGAAAGAATAAGAAAAAATCCCTAGAGAAAAATCTCTAATGAAATGGAGATAAGTAATTTGCCTGATAAAGAATTCAAAGAAATAATCACAAGGATGTTCCACAAACTTGAAAGTAGAATAGAGGAATACAGAGAGAAATTCAGCAGAGTGAGAAGATATAATAAAGAACCAATCATAGATGAAGTATACAATAACTGAAATAAAAAATACATTAGAAGGAATCCATAGCAGCTTAGTTAATACAGAAGAACAGATTAGCAACCTAGAAGACAAACTTGTGGCAATAGAACAAAAATAGGGGGTCCTACATGCCATAATGTTTAAAAATGGTGAAGTATTGTCTTCATTCATGTTTATCAACAGAGCTAAAATGATTCTGCTGTGGATCAGGCACTCCCGGGGAAGAACTTTTCTTAGGTAATTTCGCATTTAAACTTGAAAATGACTTATTAAAAGAATAAATCACTAAACTAGAAATCAGAGTTGCAGAGGCTTTAAACAGATTTTAAAATATCAAATGTTATAAGGGACAATGTAATTTAAAGAAGTATGCAGAGTAAGATGGAGGGAATCATGAAAATTGCAGTGCCATATATAGTATATATCTCTTTGGTCTTGGTAGATTGTCAGCCAGTTGTTGCCAGTTGAGAATGTTGGCCCAGTATTCCCAGACTTTTCCATTTTATAAGAGAAGCCATAAATTTGGATTTTAATGTGTGATACTATGAGTCTTAAATTCTGTATTCAAGTTTAAAAGAATAAATTCAGACAATACAAAACATGTCTGTGGATTGATGTGACCCATGGAATCAATTTGTCACAGACCTCTGGTTTAGAAGCCCAGAAAACTCTGGAAGTTATCTTATACCCCTTCAAAATTTATAGGTCAATAAATCAATCACTTTTCTTCACACCCTAACCTCTACCTCCCATGTATCATTAACTTCAATCATATGGAATTTATTGGTGCCTAAACCCCAGAATTTCCTCAGTATGTTCTGTGTTTCTGCAAAGTATGCATGTTGATATTTCTATTGATTAGTTTAATTCTACTGGAACTAGAACGCTTGTTTCTTAGATGAGTGAAATATCAGCATCCTACCTAACTTTTAGAAGTCATCATCAGTCTCTATAAATATTTCCATTTCTTAAATAAATGGCGTGTTCATAGAAAGTACTCATAAAGAAATCTTAAAATTGTAATGTCTTATTCTTTACCAAAACTGCTCATTGCCCAGGCAACAGATAAGCATTAATTCACACAAGTATACTAAAGATGATTAAATATTACATGAAAGCTTGGTGGAAGAACAAGACAGCTGGACCCAGGATTTTTTCCTGTTCCAACCTCACTCTGATTCACAACCAGATAAAATCACCAGACCAGGGAAGTGCAGGAAGGATAACACAACAGAAAGCATATGACTTGCTGAGAAGTGCCCTGAGTGTCATCTGCAGAGATGCAGAAAGGGAAACACAATACCTTCTCATTAACAATGGCAGAGCACCTTGGCAGCTGCAATACATCCAAAAAAGGAATGCTTGTCATTCCTTTCTGTTACTCAGCAGAGAAGGAAAAACTGTAGAGAGTAAATATAAATAAAGGAGACTTGAAACTTTTTGTAATTCAAGAGAGTAAAAAGGGACCCCATATTATATTGGAGTGAATCAGAATTAAAGTTAGCCTTGTGCATTAGACTCCTGTGGGTGCTGTAACAAATTTTCACAAACCTGGTATGGTAAGACAACAGAAATTTGTTTTCTCACAGTTTTAGAGGCCAAAGTCTGAAATCAAAGTGTCAGTAGGGCCATTTTATTCCAGAAGCTCTGGGGAAAATCCTTCCTGCCTTTTCCAGCTTCAGATGGCTCTATTTGGTCCTTGGTTTTTGACCACAACACTTCAATCTCTGCCACCAGGGTCTCTGCCTCCTCTTTTTCTCTATGTTCCTCTATTTCATGTGTCTTTTATAGGGACACTTGTCATTAGATTAAAGTCCACCCAATAATCCAAGATGATCTCATTCCAAAACCATTAACTTAATTAAATCCTCAAAGACCCTTTTTTCCAAATGAGATAACATTCATAAAATCTGGGGCTAATTTAGGGTGTGAACATAACTTTTGGGGGGCCACCAGTTGGTTTACTACACCTTGATTGATTAGTAAAACAATCTAAAAAAATCTTGATTTAATCCCTTTATGAATAATAATCCCTTTATTCCTCCATTTTTATGCACTAAAGTAGATACATGCCTGTGTAGTTGTGACTCTCATATAGAGAAGATGCCCTTCCATCCAAAGTTTATAAAAGAACCATAGACTAGGACTTCTATATTCCAGGATTATTTTCCAGAGAATCTTAAATTTAAGGTCTTAAAGAGGTAAAACCATGGATAGAATTAAGAAGGCAATTATAAAAAATAAAGAGGGGGTAATGAGGTCATTGCTGCTTCATTTTCATACAAGATACTTTAGTCAACAGTACTTGGACAGTACTTGGTGTCCATTCACAATTCATCATTGACATTGCAAAAATTCAGAAGTAGAAATGTGAGCTAAATGCTCCTCTTTTTAAGAAAGATCCTGACCATATAAGTAAATAAATAAATAAGTAAATAAAATAAATACATACATACAGCCCATAAGATATTTATCTGGAATTTCAAGCCAACCCTAAAAGCTTCATTAATTCTCTTGTGAAAGTCCGTTTCAGGTTTCCTCCTCACACTTGACAGTATTCCAGAAAAAGCTTGAGACTAATGCTCTTTAAGCCTTATGTATGAACATGTACTGCAAATATCTCTTTGCCCATCAAGATAAGAATAAATCTCCCTAGAATACCTGGTGGCACTATAGCATATCAATATCATGTCTTGATTGTGCAGTGAAGTTCATTAAATTACAATCAGTATAGTTTATCACACATTCCTACTTTTATTTCATTCAAAAGTAGTTTGAAAGAATCTACCTCTGGGCATTTTGAAGAAATGTGGGCAATTTGTGCTGGAAGTTGACTATGAGTTAACAAATCCACTTCGATTAATTATGAAATCAATGTTTCATGAGCACCTCACCCAGGCTCTATATATTTGGAGCTGAGACAAATATGGAATTAATCTGCTACCTGACAAAGACCATAGTGACCATTACACAAATGTCTCATTTCATACTTAAACTATTCCTGAAAGTTGAGGATAATGATCAACATTTTACTGATGAGGAAAAGAAGACATGGCTTGCCTTATAACACACAGTTCTGAGTAGAGATTCTGTGATTCTAAAGCTAAAAATCTATATGGAGTAACCGAGAAAGATTAAAGAGGAAATCTTATAGTTGTCTTGAAGGATTATGCGTTCATAATCTGGGTTTTCCCAGAATAAGGACAGGGAAATGAAATAGCTAGACTAGAGAAGAGCGGGCACTGAGAACAAGGTAGCATGAGTAAAGATTAGAGCATATCTTTTATGTCAGACTGAGTGGTTTGGACTGCATTGCACAGGACCCAAGATTCATTCTGGTTCTTGTAGGAACTCCATTCTTATTGTAATTCTCAGTAGGACTTTGCTATGCTGCAACTGATTTAAAAAAAAGTATGTGCCTGGCACATGCATGACTAGAAGTGCCCTCTTGCCCCATTGTTCAACAGCTGTTAATTTTCACTTTCTCATTCTGGGTAAGGTGGGTAATTACATTCAGCTGTCTGCAACCATCCCACTTCTGTTTTTCTGCAGTCCCATGACTCTTCATTTGTTTTTATGAGTAGAGTTGCATTGTGAGCTGTGAAATGCATCCTGCTGTCCACTGCTGGCAGAAGCTTGTTCATCATCTGCCTCTTTAGTCTGGATCTAGATGGTTCAATCATACTGCTTTTAGTGGGGAGATTTATCTTTCTAGTCACTTTACATAGCAATCTTAGAAAATATCAGAAATCATTCTCACTCCACAATGGGCAAAACTACTAAAAATGTGCACTGTCTGAAGCACTAAAAAATGACATATTTTGAGAAAGACAAAATTTAAGAGGGAAGCTGAGGAACTCGGACCAAAAAAAAAAAAAGAAAAAAGAAAAAGATTTGACTGGTCTTTGTGAACAGCCCACAAAATTGCCAAAGGGTGTAACAGACAGTATGGGGAAGCTTAAAAACTGATATAACAAGTCAGTGTATTTGGCTCAAGCTTTGGAGCCTAAAACAAAAGACAGTGGGAATTGTGGCAGTTGTCCTGAGAATGTCCCCCACAAGCTCATGCACACATCTTGGTTCAAAGAACTCTTTTCAGTGTAAAGAAACCAATTGCCTATACATGCGTATTCTTTCAATCATTTATGCACTTATTTTATGTTCGATATCGAATAGCTATTTTATTGAATGCCTATTTTTGACAGTATTATTTGGGTTAAAATAATGAATACAGCAAGGTACAGAAAAAAAATATTACAGACATTCAGAGGAAAGGGATGAAATTCCCAGATAAAGGGATACAATGCACAGCATTACACTGATAAAGTAAACATTGCTGGTTTAAAAACTCCTGAGGTTGGGCATTCATTTGCTAATATTTAGGACAAAAACCATGTGAGCTGTTTTAAAGGAGTTGTGGGGTAAGAAGCAGGGTACAAGCAGTGAGTGGTGGTGGTGGTGTCAGATTGTCCTTGGAACCAGACTAGTCCCACAATCCTGAAGACCCAGAAGCACAATGAGGGCAATCAGCAGGTTTGTAGGAGGGTTTTCTGACACTTGGCCAGCTATTTTGCACAGTTTTAATATAAGAGGTGTCTAACGGGAAAGTTGGGAGCATGGAGATTAGGTCACAGAACATGATTTGAATGCCACAGTGAGGCCTTTGAATGTAGCTACCAGCATCACAGACATGGAGAACAAAATGGCAAGTGGAAGAAGAATGAGAACAAACTACCTGTAAGACACAAGTTAAAGAGGAAAGAGCACATGTCTTGGAGCCAGAGAGATCTGGGTTTGAATCCCAGTTTTATTACTTAGATGAGTTGTTACTTGTTACTTGTTACTGTGAACAAGTTATTATACTATTCTGCCTAAATAGCAGCATCCTTGTGTATTTTTTTTAAAAAGACTTTAATACCACATACCTTGAGGGTTTTTATAAAGTTAAGAAATACATTATGAAGTTCATAAACTTTGCATACCCTCGCTGAATAAAAGCTATTATTAGGAGAATTGTCTTTGATGCTTTTTATCATGTCGGCCCCTTCCGATGCCCTACCCACTCTTGCCTCATCCTTTTAGGCAACTTCATAAATAGCTGGTCATGCTCCTCTTCAGAGTTCAAAACATCTTAGCTGTACTGATGAGCCATCAAGAAAATATAGAGCTCATCCAATTTGTCTTTTCCCCTCCAAGGATATGAAGTTGCTTTGAGGGGGAAAACAATTCTAAAAAGATGACAAACTGCTAACAAGCCGGGTAAATCCTACAAATGCTCAGCACTTGAATTCTGCTGTCAGGATATGCAGGGAAGTGGCATATGATAAAGGGGTGCATTATAGATATTCAGTTACGAGCAAGTGGGTAATGATTGGAAATGATTACCTACTGGCCGAAGGACCAAAAATCCAATGGTAAAGAGTAGTTGGGTAATTTGAAGTCATTTGATCTGACAAATATGCTGCTGAAAGGCTGGGTATTGTTTCCCTTGGAAAACCTGCGAGGGAGGAAACATTTTACCTTTAAAGCCACATGAAGGGTACTCTATTCCTCAGCAGAGTTAAGAAATGGAGAGAATTTCTGAAGAAGCAACACACTTGGTGATACTTTTCAAATAATAAAGGACAAAAAGAGCTTTTGAAACTATGTAGAAGACTTTGAGTAGATTAACTCAAATTTTGGCAGCTTCAACAAATCTGCTCCCAGTTCCCAGCGTGTGTTTATGATAACAAGAGCTGTCAAGGGGTCTCTATTAGCATTATCCAATCAAGCCAGATCAGCCAGTATTTACTGAGTGTCCAAGCCTCAACTGAATTCCATGGGAATATTAAAAAAAAATAAAACCAGGTGTTCAGAATGAAGCCATGCTGAAAGAGGGCCCAGTGAGTGACTAAAACAGGTGAGTCGTTTCCTGTCCCACCCGGATTCTAATACTCATTGCCATAAGGCAAAGAAGGAATCAACGAATGACTGTTCTTTCCCAGGGATAGAATTGAGATAAAGTATAGACATTATCATGTTGTTTTTAGGGAAAGGAAGCAACTCACATAGTATTTAAAAATTGGCATAAAATGCTGTAATTATCCTTTCCAGATATAATTATCTTGATAATTTAAGGAAAGACAAAACAAATCAAACACAAAAAAACAGAAACAACTGCTTAAATTATTTAGATTATAGGATACAATTATATATTGAAACCCTGGGGCTAAAATTTTTGGAACACATGTTTTGTCCTGGTTTTCAGCTAAAAATTATTTGTTATAAACTGTCTGTTAATAAAGGAAGGAAAAGAATGAAATAATATTGCTTCTTGTCCTTGATGAGCTTAAAGTTTGTAAGTGGTTACAGACTATGAATTAATTGTAAGTGATTGTAGACTAAAAGCAATGTGCTAAGTGTGGGGACAGAGCCCCAGAGAGCAGTTTCCAGGCTCTCGGCCTCACGTGGAGGGGTGCTGACTCAGGTAGTAGATGGCCGTCAGCTGTCGCTGGTTGGCCGTCAGCTGTAACCATTGAGCCATTGGCCACTAATATAACTGCCATGGCTACGCTAGCAGAAAAAAACGGGGGCTAACAAGAAGACGGTGGCTGAGCTAGCAAGAGCAGATTGCAGTTAGCACGGCGGATTGCAGCTAGCAAGCAAGACTGGTGTAGGAAGACCCCTTGTTGAGGTGCTGGCGGCTATTTGCTTCCTGTGTCTCCAACCCAGTTGCCAGCGAGACTATAGTGGTATGGCTCCTTTCCTATGGCTCCGTGGGTGTTCCTTTTTGGCCTCACCATGTCCTGCATTCTTATGTGGGGAGCGGGAGCTGAGACCCCACATGACACCCTGCATGACAAACGTGACAACAAATTATCAAGTGGCTGGTTAGCCAGTTTCCCCAGGAGCCCATTTTCTCAGTCAAGCCAAAGATAGTTTGCCCATGAATGGTAAAAATCAAGCATCTATTTTCAAAGATATGGTTTCTGACATAGAATACAGATCTGTGCACTTTTGAAAGAAACAGGATCACCTTTCCATTGGATGGCAGCCAGTAACATATGGCAGTGATATAAGTTAGAAAGAGATAAGAAAATGGTACCTTTGTTGGAATTTAATGACCTAAGGAAGTTAGGTCTCATTTTCAATGCCACAGTTTGATATATTGTGTCATTAACTTCTTTATGTATTTCACCCCCTAATAACTTTTAAAGTAGGCTCCCAAAGAGCAACACTATTCATTGTAGAATTGATTTATATGTTGTCATTTTGAAACAAAATGGCAACTCATGCAACATTTCATATGGGCATATATTCGATAAGAAAAATATGGTGCGTGAGAGGTGAAAGACCATGATAATGGGGAACTGACAGTATGCTGACGCATTTAGTCATAGAGTTAGCTATCTTCCTGAACAGTTTCTACAGTAATTAAGAAACCCCAGAATGTCTGAGATAGACTCAAAAATAAGTGTCCCTTTCTCCCCCTCCCTAAAAATTTGCTATCTGGCTACCTTTACACTTTTGATTGTCGCTGACGGTGTTGCTGTCACTAAAAGTCCTAATTCAAAAAATATTCATGAAGTAGCAATCTTACCAAACTTCCTCTGTAGCATTGCAGTAACCTGGACAGTGACCCGATGCTTTCCTTTCTAACTTGACTTTCAGGAGCTCTCATTTTTAGTTGTGTTCACCCAAACTGCTATCGATCGGCATGTCTTGAATGTCTCTGAGTTCTTCTCCAATTCAGTTGGTCAGAAGCCTTGATGAAGGATACCACACTTAAGAATGTAAACTATTTCTAAGGCTAGCCTAGAACTCAAACCTGAACAGCAATTTGTTCCGGTAAATCCTTGTTATACCCTTGGTGTGGCATCTTCTTCTCTACAAATCTAAATTTGCTGAGCAATTGCTGCATCTCTACCTGTCATTTCGCGTGTGTAGACAGCTTGAGGACATTTGACATAACAATGAACTGAGAAAAAGCTTACATAATAAATGGGCTGAATTTCTGAATCAGGAACCTATTCTCCTTTCCTCCCTCAGCTTTCTCCATCTGGTTTTGTTTTTATAAAAATCCATAGTTTTTGTCATTGTGAAAGTCTTGTTTGAAAGAGATACCTTACTACTGCTAATGCCTATAAGTGAAAATACACTTATAGGTAGCCCTAATACATGGACGCTCCTGTTCTCTGCCTGAATTTAGAAGCAACTGAGCAATAGCAAAGAAATAAAGCAGAGAGATAAAAAAAATGTCAGATTATTATGCATAGAACTGTTTGGAGAATGTGCCTTGGGTGCATAGTAATAGTGGGCTCCATAAAATTGATTCCCAGAATTAAATGGATTTACCCACTTAGCATTGGACAATAACAGATCTCTCACAGATGCAGAGCTTGCCCCTGTGAAATTTAATGCATAGAGGGAATAATGTACATTGTCTTTACACGGGAAACCAATGCCAAAATGCAAGAGAAAGGAAGGATCTTAGCTATGTATGCATTCAGCTTCTTTCCTTAACTGACTGATCATATTAGTAAATCCTCTTTGGGAGGTAACAAGTAAATGGGAAGAAGAAAACAGGTGCTTTCACAAAAAAAGGAACATTAAAAGTAGAGATACATATTGTCTGTCAGTGTCGTCCTTCGTTCAATTTACAATTTGATCTATCCTTTTCAATTTACAATTTGATCTTTCCTTTTTCTCCTTCCTTTCTTTCCCCTCATTCTTCTTTTTCTCAATTTTATTTAATAAAAATGTCTCAATTTTATTCATACAGCAAATATTTATTAAGCACCTGCTTTGGGCAGGTTGTATGACAGGGATCTTCTTATTCTCCCTTCCTTCCTTCCTTCCTTCCTTCCTTCCTTCCTTCCTTCCTTCCTTCCTTCCTTCCTTTCTTTCTTTCTTTCTTTCTTTTTTTCTTTCTCACATCACATATCACATGTATTATCTTCTTCAATCCTCCCAGCAATCCTGTAAGGTAGTTACTATCATATAATGCATTTTCCTGATGAGAAACTTGAGGTTTGAGAAGTTAAGTACCTTGCTCGAGGTCACATAATTAGTAAGTGGACACAGGATTTATTCCAAGTCAGTCTAACATCAAACTCCATGCCCTTTATCACTTATATTGTTAGATGGTTTGTCATGTATTCAAGAAAAAACAAGTAATTAGAAGTATGGCTATGGAAAATTAAAGGGCACAGATCAACAACCATAACAATAGTTATAAGATTTTGTCATCTTATTTGATAAAGATTTATAAAGAAAAAATAGAATTTTACATAGTTATTCACCAAAGATTTATTGATCACTTAAGAAGTAGGTACTGTTCAAAGATTCCTCTCCTATGGGGCTTACAAGAAGAGGTATTCTCCATTGCTTACTCCATACTTACCTGTGATTTAGGCCTACATATTACCTACATGGGCACTGCCAAATCTACTCAAGGAAAACTGGGTAAAGCTTTTATATATATTTGCTGAGCTTTACATTGAGTATTGTTTTTCATTCATTCTATTAATCATTTAAACATACTTATTGAGCACTTAGTGTGTCATTCTTTTCAAGCACAGTAAATAAGACAGGAAAATTCCTTGCCTCAAGGTGTTTTTTATTAGGGAGATAGATAATAAGCAAACAGATATATAATGTATGACAGGCAGAGATAGTATCTTAAGGAAAATAACACAGGGTAAAGAAAATGAGATACGAAGCCTATTTTGGGATAGGGTAGTAAGAGAAGTTCTCTCTAAGGAGATGATTTTTAAGCATAGGCCGGAACGGAATGAAGTAATTAGCCATGCATATATATGGGCAAGAGCCTTAAAAGCAGATGCAAGAACAAGTATAAAAGGTTTGGGATAGAAACAAATTGACCTAAAGGAAGTATATAGACATTGTATCCCAAATCCTCAGAACACAAATTCTTTTCAAGCACACACAAAATGTTTATAAAAACTGTCGTGTCAACTAAGGTCTCAATAAATTTTTAAAAGATTGAATTTATATTTAATATATTGTCTGAACCCCATGTAGTTAAGCTAAAAATCAATTTTGAAAGCATTACTATGTGTTTGTAAATTAAGAATTATTTGTAAATAGCACATGGGCCAAAATACGAATATTTTATTATCATAATGGATATAAAAATGGATATCATAGTTCATATTTGAATACATTTTGAACTTAATAAAAGTACTGTATGTTAAGATGTATGGGGTACAGCAGTTAAGTAGAAGGAAATTTATAACTACATACATACGAGTATATATTCGAAAGAAGAAAGATTACATTTAACAAGAAAAGAACCCATCTCATGAAATTAGAAAAACAATATCAAACTAAAATTGTGTGACTCAAAAGGAAATAGTAATTTTAAAAAATTGAAAAGAAACAATACAAATTAAGCAAACATTTAATAAAAAGGATCAATACAGCCAATAGTTCTCCAAGAAGGCTCCTAAAACTGCCAAACCTTTGATGATATTTACTAAGGTGAGAGGGAGGAGAGAAGAAAGCACATGTAAGTATCATCAGAAAAGAAAAATGTGACATCACAAGAGATGCTGCAGTCCAAAAACGAAAAGGATATTACAAACACTTAAAAACCAGTAAATATTACTTATTAAAGCTGACAGAGGAAGTAGATAAACTATATGTTTATAGTTTATATTTATATCCTTTAAAAATGTAAAATCATGCTCAAATACTTCTCAAAAATTAAGTCTAGGCCCTTGTGGTTTCATTAGGAAAATGTCCCAAGCTGTCAAAGAAGAAATAATTTTAATCATATACACAGTCTTCAAAAGATAATAAATGTGTGAGACTAGCACAATCTTGATATTAAAACCCAACAAGGACACCACAAAAAAAAATAAAAGGACAGGGTCACTATGAGATAACAGAAAATATATATTGGTCTCTGCCTCTGGCACAGAACTCCTCTGGCACAGGTTCCTGGCACAGAACTCCTGAAACCCTTTATTAAGTGTTAAGACTACTAGGAGCATCTCTTGTTCTAATATTTGGTCTTTGATCCTGTCCCTGATTTTTAGAGGAGATGATCAAAAAGATGTCACCTTGGCTTGACCTGAGCTGGCTGTGGGCAATCAGAGGCTCTGTACTCCCTCTCTTGTCCTTGGGATATAATGTTCTGCCCACCATTTCCATACTCAGAGCTATTTCCAGGATGTAGCCTTGAGAGAAGACAGTGTTGCTGAGACCATCTGGACGGTACAGGGACGGAACTCCATCAAACTTCTATGTAAACTTAAGATTATGGTAGGCGAGTGTAGAGATCTACTTGTCTTGCAGCCACGCAAGACAAGTCTCATATGTCAGTTCCCTTGCTTATTAAACCTGCCACCTACCAATCTGAAGTGGTCTGCCTCTTTCTCTTTGCCCTCCATGTACGGGGCCAGTTTTAGATTTCATGCAGGTGACTCCAAGTTTGTGAATCAACACTGACACAGGACTCCTAAAACCCTTGTAACTTCCTAAATGATAAGACAGTTTTTTTTTTTCTTCTAATGAGGCAACTGTGGGTGAGCTCCTGAATGGTTGCTGGATGGGGACTGGTCACTAGAAAAACCTAGCCATGATTAGAAGTTTGGAATTTTCAGCACTCCCTCCCACCCCCACAAAATTTCCACAGAGGGCAGAGAGACTAGAAATGGAGTTAATACTTGATCATGCATATGTGAAAAAGCCTCTATAATGGGAGGGAGGGGGGCTGGTGAGAGAGTTTCCAGGCAGATGAACAAATCCAGTGGGGGGGCGGTGATGTACCCCAACTCCATGTGGACAGAAGCTCCTGTCCTTTGGACCCTCCCTGGCCTCACACTACTGTGTTTCCCCGAAAATAAGACCGAGTCTTATATTAATTTTTGCTCCATTAGGGCTTATTTTCAGGGGATGTCTTATTTTTTCATGTACAGCAATCTACATTTATTCAAATATAGTCATGTCATCTTCTTTTGGAACATCGTCATAACGTACTACATGTGTCTGTCTGGCTGAGATCTTAAATGAGACTTATTTTCGGGGAAACACGGTATATATCTGTTCATCTGGCTGCTCATCTGTACCCTTTATTACATACCCTTTAATAAACTGTTTCCCTGAGTTCTGTGAGCCACTCTAATGAATTAGTCAAACCATGGAGGGGGTTGTGGGAGCCTCCGATTTGTAGTCAAGGACAGAAGTTACGGGTAACCTAGGGACCTGCTGGCTGCTATTGGCATTGAAGTGGGGGCCGTCTTGCGGGTCTGAGCCCTTAACCTGTGGGCTCTGACACTATCTCCAGGAATATAGTGTCAGTTGAGTTCAGTTGTATGACACCATCTGGTGTCCTGGAGAAGTGCAGCTGGAGTAAAAGCTGCACACATTTGCTGACTAGAAGTGTCAGAGGAGAAGTGTTCTGTGTGAGCAGTAAAGGAGACTCACGGGAGAAAGACTCTTAAGAGGGAAAACAGAATTTTCATAAATCACTTGTATCGAATCCTAAACATAATATTAGAAAACTAAATCCAGAAATATGTGAAAACAATAATACATGTCATCCAAGATTAACATCTCAAGAATGAAAACTGATTTAACTATAGCAAAAAAAAAGAAAAAAAAAGGCAGAATTCACCATATTTACAAATTATAGGAGAAAAAGCATATCTCGATAGAGGCAGAAAATTTCTTGATAGTATTCAAGATCCATTCATATTAAAAGAAATTACCAAACTCATTTTTTTTGAAAAAGGGAATTTCATGGATCTTATAAAGCATATCTATGAAGGAAGTACAGCATACGTAATATTAAAGGGAAACATTAAAAATTTTCCTTTTAGGACTTGGAACTTGGCAATGATGTCCAACTTTATCAATTCTATTTAGCTTTATGTTTAAACTAGGAAGAAAATGTTACCAAAGATATAAGAGTTAGAAAAGAACACATATCAAATAATATCATAATTATAATTGATATGATTATATTCCTGGAAAATTCAAAAGAATATACAGATAAATTATGAAAAGAGGCAAAACATTAAAGAAATTGTTGTAAACTAGTAAGATAAATTATTAGACTATAGCTTACATTATTAAACAAGAAAGTTTTGAAAAGTTGGTGGTTATGAAATCAAGATTGAAAACTAAATTTAAACTACATCCTACCCGAAATAGGTAAAAATAACTACAAAATATAACTGACAGTACCATCAAAATTTATGAAATATATAGTACTAAGTCTAACAAAAGTTGTGAAATCCCTCTAAGGGGGAATAATAAAATTTTACTGAAAAAATATAGAAGCACAAAGTGAGAGAGAGATACTATGTTTAGGAATATGAAATGTCAGCATTTTAAAGTTATGCCTAAATTGGTATAAAGAGTCAATATTATCTCAAAACCCCAGCAAATGTTTCAGTATATTGGCAAAATAATTCTAACATTTTATGGATATTTAATAAGCGATAATAATCAAGATATACCTGAAGAAAATAACCTGACTTGCTTAATCAGATGTCATTATTTATTATAAAACAATAGTAAGACAGTGTGATATTGACAAATAAACCAATAGGAGAAAATAGCAAGCCCAGAAATACATGGGTTCAAGTTTTCACAAAGGTGAAAATTTTTGCAGAACAATAGGGAAGAAACGGACTTTTCAATAAATAGTGATGAAGGGATTGGGCATTCACACGGAAAAAGAAAAAAATAAAGTTGATTCACTACTTTACATCGTACACAAAAACAAATTCCAGATAGACCGAAGATTCAAATGTGAGCCCATGAGGATATTTTTATTGTCTTGGGAGACAAGCTAGAAAAAGTACTATGCAGAGAGAAGAAAATGAATACCCTTGGCCATATTAACATTTATAACTTTTCTTCATCATAAGACACTAGAGCAATACAGAAAGGCAAGTAAGATAGAGAGGAGAAATTTGCAACAAGTGCCATCAACAAAAGGATGTATATTCAATATTTATAAAGACATTTTATAATTTATTAAGAAAAAGACAGGAGAGTGGAGGTTGTCGCAAGAGCAGAGGGTCGTGGGAGAGACAGGGCTGCCCAGGTCTTGCGAGAGCAGAGGGTGTCGCGAGAGCAGAGAGTGTCAAAAAAAAAAAAAAAAAAAAAAAAAAAGAAGACAGAAACCAAAAAGAAAAATTAGTAATAAAGTTGAATAGGGATTTCACGAAACATTAAGGTAAGGCAGACCACTATCATGTAAAAGGGAGCTCAGCTTCATCAGTAGTCAGGAAATTGCCAATGAAAGTCACAAAGAGTGATAACCACACCCCTATTAGATTGACAAAAATTTGAAAATCTGACAAATACCAAGTGATGTTTATGGTTATGGAAACAATTGTACACTATTGTTGAAAGACTAAATTATTACAACTTTGTAAAAGTCTACATTTTTACAACTTTGTAAAAATGTATTTGGCCTTATGTTCTAGTGATAATGTATATTCTATGTCCCAGGAATTTCAGTGTTAGATAATTACCCTAGAGAAAACGTGTGCTTTTGTGGACCACGATACCTGGATAAGAATATTCATAGCAGCATTGCTCAAAATACCCTCAAACTGGAAATGCACCGAAGATCTATCAATACTAGTGTGGATAAAAACAATGAAGTATGTTTATATAAGGTGAAATTCTACACATCAACATAAATGAATGAATGCAGCTTTACACAACACAGTTCATCTTAAGGACGTAAATTTGAACAAAAGAAAGAAGACACAAAATAAAACATACAGATTGTTTCCATCTACACAAAGTTCAAAATATGCAAAACTAAAATTACTTTATGTGTATATACACATATTTAATTAAATGAAATTATCTTAAAAATCAAGGTATGTCTATAAAATGATGAAGGTATTTGTAATCAGAAAGGGGACAGCAGAGTCTCTGCTATGCTGGCATTATTCAAACCTTGACTGATAGTAGTTTTATAGGTGTTAATTCTATAATCATTAACTAAACTATACATTCATATCTTCCAGTATATGTTTTATTTTATATAAGGATTGTATCTCATCCCTCCAAAAATTAAAAAAAAAAAAAATACAGCCTTGTCCTTGAAATAGTTACACTCTGATAAGGGACAAAGTTGAAAGAACAATTACTTGGTTCTGGTTGAGTATTGATAAAGGCTATAAGATAGGACTATCTCTTGTTCTGAGATATCACGTAAAGTGACCGATTAAAACTTAACTCTACTGAGGCAGGAGTCTAGGTATTAAATAGCTTTTTCTTTCTCACACTCTCTATTTACTATCTCCTACCTTTTCATGCAACTAGATAGAAGGGTACCTATTGCATTAGGATTGTTAGTGAAGGAAACAGAATAAATATTCCAAATTCTTGGAAACTTGTGAATCTCAGTGCAAAGACCAGTGCGTCCTTAGTCTCTAGAACTAGAAGTCAGAAGCTTTACCAATGTCCCTGTGTCACTAATATGAAAACAATAGAGCAGAGATGGCTGCAACGGATGATAGTGGCAGTGTGAATGTTTGCTGTGCTCTGGATCCAAGGTGACACATAACAGCAATTGATTCCTTCCCCTGCCTGTGGAAAGAGACACAGAAGTTAGCTGAAAGAGGGACGCTGCAGACTGGAGGGAGAACCTGAAACAGAACATGGAACATAAGAAATCACAAAGGTTGGCCTATTGCTGTGCCTCTGTATTTCCATCTTCACGCATTGCCTGCCTGACTGAGGGGACACCACTGAGATAAGTTGGGGCAAGTGGCATCTCAAAAGATGCTAGCATAAACAGAAGAGATAAGATGGGAGGAGTGGCCCTCCGCCAACATTTGTGTTAGCCTCTTCAGAACTTAGTATTGAACACCAGCAAGAGAAAGGGGAAGGTTGAACTTGGGGAGAAGGAGTGACAGAATTTAAAATATGAATTGACTAAGAAAGCATAGTATTTTAGTGACTCTACTTGGAAGTTACTGGTTGACATTTTCTGTATCAGGCAGAATGAAAGCTTGGCATCACTCATTAAATTGAGTTATATAAAACAAAGAAATTATATCATACACTTGGGCTTGTGGCCATTGCATTTTTTACTATAATGTACCTTTCAATTTCCATTTCAGTTTTCAGGATTGTACGTACTTGATCTCACCGGCTGCTCCAGAAGCAGTGTCCTATAGGATGTGATAAAATGTCTAACTGCAGCTCCCCATGGAGAGAACGTGTTTACTTGAGCAATCTTACTTCAGAAAAAGCTGTACAAGATGGACTATGTAATTTGACTATTTAGACAAAGTCCTTCTCTCTGCATATACATTTTTAATGTCTTATAATTTTCATTTCTCCTGTTGCAAAGAAATTCCCTAATACTTAACTGTTTAAATTTTGGAGAAAGGTAATTAAGGAATAATTTTCCTGTGGTGATGTCTGTGGTCTTATCAAATGAATCAGCTTCTAGCATAGCAGTAAATGTTGCATCCAAACTGAGCATGGTTTACAATAATGGAAGCAGATGGTTTACTGAGTTAGGGAATAAGAACTGATTATTGATTTGCTATCTTTATAATGACATCAGTAGAGAGTGATAATGGACTGTACCACTTGTAACAGAGTAAATAGCCATTTTTATATTACTTGCTTTCTTGCAAATTGGCTACTAGCAGTGAGAGTAAAATATATGGCTGTCTCATATCTCAGAGCACTAAACAAATTGCACTAGAGGAATGCAATGAGCACCGTGGAACGTTGCTGATATTTATAACTTGAGCTCAGGCTGAAAACTCCCCATTAAAAAGTTCACAATTCTCCTCATTTATTTTCCACAGTCATTTAGGTATTCCTCAACTCTTAACTGTTGCAGTTACTTTGGAATAATGCATAATTGTTTTTTTACCTCACAACACTAAAGAAGTACTCTGGGGCTCTTGGCAATTTGTCATTTCCATGGCAAAATAAAAGCTGTTTCCTGGGGTTGCATTTTTTGAAAGAAAAGGACCCATAGCAAAATTATAGAAAGGGAATATCAAGATACAGGAATGTAGCTTTAAAATAATTCTTGAATGAAGACTTTGTGCTGATTTGGAGAAAACTTGAGTTTTCCCTTTGTCTCTTTTCTTTAATCATGACTTTCCTCCCACTCCTTCCTCTTATACAATTGGTATTGTCAGGCGAAGCTACCTAGTAATAGTCATCTCTCAGTCAGTTCTCCAACATTTTCTCTCTGCCTGGTGGAGGTGCTCTGAGTCCGCAAATATTTTGCCACTGATGCTACTGGATGATTTTGTGTGTTACAGGGCTACACAATCTACTTGTGCTAAGATGAACAGGTGTTTCCACAATTGTTATCCACAACTCACATAAATAGGAGTGCTATTTTTGAATGTGGGAAAATATTTTAGACTCTAACCAGAACAGTGCATTTGTATTCAGAAATCAGCAGTAACTATATCACTGTCCAGAACAAGCTTCCCAAACCCTATTATGCCAACCTGGTGGTCCACACTGTATCCTCAAACATAGAATTTGTGCTATTTTAGAGAGTAAACAGATGCCCTTTGCCCTCTATTCCTCTTGAAGATCATTGAGTAAATGACTGGAAGTGGAATATGAAGAGAAGAATCTAAAGGACATATGCAAGGATGCAGAGATGATAAGAGTTTTCTCGCTCTCATCTATTGGTGGTAGCTTCAGGATAATTCTGTCGAAAAGGATTCTAAGGACACATCTAGGCTCAGTGGGAAAGCAATCACATGGAATTGTGATATCTGCCTAGGCATAGAATATAGAATAGAGTGCAGCACATGATTCCCACCCATGACACATAAGAATTCCTTGCATTTGAAGTTTCACAACTGTTGGAGAATTTTTATATGTTGCATATCATCTCATCAACATTTTGAATAGCAATAAAAAAAAATTGTAAGGGAAGGCCTCAAGAAAAAGGGCTTAGAACATATTACCAAGGTGATAGAGCTATTGCTTAGTAATTAAGAAATTGCTATAGTCCTTGTAACTAAATATACGAGGTTGGACAGTTAAGTCCATGAACTTGTTGCAATGATGTTGCTAACCCTTTTTTGATATCAGAGGGATTATTCATTATGCATTTGTACCAACTGGATAAATAGTTAACCAAGATTATTATCTGGAAGTGCTGAAAAGTCTGCGTGAAAAAGTTAGACAACCTGAACTTTTCGCCAACAATTCATGGCTCTTGCATCATGACAATACACCAGCTCACACAGCATGGTCTGTGAGGGAGTTTTTAGCAAGTAAACAAATAACTGTATTGGAACAACCTCCCTAATCACCTGATCTGGACCCCAGTAACTTCTTTCTTTACCCCAAAATAAAGGAAATATTGAAAGGAAGACATTTTGATGACATTCAGGGCATCAAGGATGATACGATGACAGCTCTGATGGCCATTCCAGAAAAAGAATTCCAAAATTGCTTGGAAGGGTGGACTAGGCACTGGCATCAGTACATAGCTTCCCAAGGGGAGTACTTCGAAGGTGACTATAACGATATTCAGCAATGAGGTGTGTAGCACTTTTTCTAGGATGAGTTTGCAAACTTAATTGTCTGACTTCATATGCTAGTTCAATCAAGCTTTTCATTTGTTCATAAACTCACCAGGAACAGTTTGTTTAGTGAGTACTAAATCCTTCAGGCAAACCTGAAGTAGAGAAATGCACTGCATGTTCAGTTTTATTCTTATGTTTGGTTTCCATGAAGTCTACTCTCTCTTTCTCTGGGGACTTATTTTATAGCATTTATTTTCATTTAGATGTCAATGGCTATTCCTGTGGAATTTTTACATTATCTTGAATTATAGAGCTTTTGAAAGACAGAAAAAAACAAAAAACAGAAAAAATGTTTTTATTTAAATTTTATTTTATTACTTTGCTCTGTCCTGAAAGTATTATTATAAATGTCTTCAGTTAGAAACAGTAACTACTGTTGGACATATAACCATGCTTTTACAATAAAAGACAGACCATTTAATAATAGAAATATATCTATCTACATAGTTATGCTAATTTTTAAAAAGTGTATTTCTTTGTCTATCTTAGTGTTCTCAACCAGAGATCATTTGAACCCTCAGAAGACATTAGTAATCTCTGGAGACACTTTTGCTTGTCATATTGGGGACCAGAGGACTGCTATTACCATGTTTCCCCGAAAATAAGACCTCTAATGTGTCTTTCGGAGCAAAAATAAAATAAGACCGGGTCTTATATTATAGTAAAATAAGACTGGGTCTTATATTATAGTAAAATAAGACTGGGTCTTATATTAATTTTTGCTCCAAAAGACGCATTAGACCTGATTATCCAACTAGGTCTTATTTTCAGGGAAACACAGTAGCACCTAACAATTATAGCCAAGGATACTGCTAAATGCACAGGACAGCCACACACAACAAAGAATTATCTGAGATTAAGAGGCTTGCTCTAGCACATAGTATAAATAATCATCTTGTAAATCATAATTGTAAACATTTTTTGCTGGTCTTCTACTTAATAACCTAATTGAAGGGCACCGTATTCTGAAATCAGCCATAAATCACTTGAAATTTATCATTATAACCTTAAGGTATTAATAATCTTTATCACTAATAATTACCAAACTAGATTAAATGCTATGAGCCTACACAGATGAAGGCTCAAGAAATTTTAAGATGAAATCATAAAATATATGCTCTGATCACAGTGAAATTAAATTAGAAATCAATAATATAAAGATAAAAGGAAAATCTTTAAAATATTAAAATTTAAGCAAAATACTTCTAAATTACCAATGGATAAAAGAGGAAATCAAAGATAAAATTATAAAATATTTTTAAACAGAAAATAATGAAAATGTGATATGTTAGTATAAGGGAGTACCTAGTAGAAAATTTATAGGTTTAAATGCATATATTATAAAAGAAGAAGAAATGAAATATCAGTAAGTATTTATTTTAAGAAGTTAAAACATATACACAAAAATCCTAAAAAAAAAGTTACATATGAAATCCAAGGTTATATAAAAAGGCAAATACATTGTGACTAAATGGAGTTTAGTCCAAGAATGAAAGATTAATTTAACATTTGAAAATCACTCAGGTAAATTTATTATTTAAAAGAAAAATGTGTGGAAAACAGCATGTGATCATCTCAATAGGCAGAACAAGCTTTTAAAATAAAATTCAGAGGTCTTCCCGTCAAGATGGCAAAGTAGGTAATGGTCGCCACTCCCACAACCATATCAAAATTAAAACTACATTATAGAACAACTATCACTGAGATCCACATGAAGACTAGCTGAGCAGAAATCCAATAACTAAGGATATAAAGAAAAGGCCACATTGAGAGTTGGTAGGAGGGGTCAAGACTAGAAAAGGCAGGTTCCTACCCATGGTGTGGCAATTAAGAATTGGGAGAGATATGTTGACCGTAGAAGTCCCTCCTTAGGAGTGAGGGGTCCTAGCCCCCAACCCAAGCCACCACTGCTGGGAAGAGGAGTTCCCATAATATCTGGCTGTGAAAACCAGCAGAGATTGTGTCCCAGTGAGATAGAGTCCCAGGAATTCTTCTTGAGGGGTCCACCCATAGACATCTTCACTCACAAACTCACTCACTCTGGGCTCCAGCATTGGAGCAGCAGCTCAAAAAGCACCAAGACCTCTGGGGAGGAACTGAATTGACAAGCTTAAGGGTGAGGGATGGAGGGGCAAGGATCAGGACAACTCTCTCTGGGGATGGAAGTGGTGGCAGTTGCCATTGTTCCTTTGTTGAGCTCTCTACCTAACTAGCCAGGAGTCACAGCAAAAGCAGGCTCCAAATCTTTGCTCTCTATTAACCTAACACCTTTCACCCCACCCTGGTGATTCCCTGAGACACCACCCCACCCAATTCATGTGCCCAGCCCAAGCTGCTTGGGCTTTTCCATACAAAGGGCTTGCCTCAGGTCATGCTGCCGACTTTCCTAAAATCTCTCAAAGGTCCAAAACCCTAAACAAGCAGTGTCTGGTCTCAGTATGCCCTGTACCTCATGCTAAGTGGTCCCAAGCCTGGCACAAGCAGCAACCAGTCTTAACTTGCATTGTAACTATCATTTGGTGGCCCCAAACTAATCATAAGAATATATGAAGTCAGTGTTGGTTTAGATTGTACTCTCAACTAAATGGCCACAGCCCACAAAAGGGGGGAGGCTGGCCTCAGTTTATACTGTGATGACCACAAAAGGGTCCCAAGACTGGAACTAGTAGCAGGCAGCCTTTGTTTGTGACACATCCTCTCCCAAGCACCTCCAAACCCAGCAAAAGCAGATCATTTTGTGTCTCCCATCAGATGGCTTCAAGCTGAGAACAAATGGTGGCTGACCTTGGCCTGCACCAGAGCCCCTCCTAAGAGGCTTCAGAACCAACACAACCATTGGCTGGCTTCAGAGCACAGGAGAGCACCACCCAACTAGTTCCACAAACAACACACCCAAATGGCAGGCTTAGTTGGCACCAGATCTTTACTAAAGTAACTCCTGTTCCATGAGGTTAGCCCCTGCACAACAATTTGTCTGCTATAGTCATGCTGGACCTCCTAGTCAGTTAGCCTGTGGGTCAATCCCACTCACTGAGGTGCCAACAGCAATAAAGGCTCAACTACAACAGGAGGGCACACACATCCCACACAAGGGACACCCTTGGGTCACCCTTCTCAGGAGAACAGGAGACAGCACATCCATTTAAGAAGCACAAATGTCAGTTACAAAAAATAGTCACTGGGATGTAAATTACAGCATAAGGAATATAGTCAATAATATTTTAATAACTATGTAAGTTATCAGATGGGTGGTAGACTTATTGGGGTGATCACTTTGTAAATTATATAAATGTCTAGTCATTATATTGTACACCTGAAACTCATATAATATTGTATGTCAACTGTAATTGAAAAAGTAAATAAACAAAATAAAATCAATCCCTTCTTATGATTTTTTAAAACATTTAAGCGAATTTGAACTAGATGAGAAGATTTTAGTCTAACGAAGGATATATATATATATAAAACCCATAGCTTATAGCACACTGAATGAAAAAAAGTAGTGTAAACTGTAAACCTGGAATTTTATATTCAGCACTTACACTGAAAATTATTCAGGGAAATAAAATCCATTTGCACAATATTTGCAACTATTTTTAGGTTGGGATTGTATGAGTCTGTATGTGTGAGTGTATTGTTGAGGTTAAATGTAAATAAAACTAGACGGGAACTCACATCTACACATAAACATGTATATAAAGGTAAATAAACATGTATATCATGTATAAATTGATATAAATGTATAAATTGATATAAAATGTATATAAAGGTAAATATAAAAGCTTTTCTACATCACTAAAAATAATTGACCACTTAAAGTAAAAATGTTAGTAATAAATTATAGAGTTTGTAGCTTATGTAGAAGTAAATATATGTAAACAATAGCACAAAGGACTAGTGGGACAAAATGGAAGCACTGTATATTGGTATAAGTTTCTCATAGTCATGAAAAGTGGTATAATATTATTTGAAAGTAGATTGTGGTTAATTAAAGATGCATATCTTAAACTTTATATCAACTTAAAAAAAAAAAAACAACAACAACGGTATGGCTGATAACCCAAAAGAGAAGATAACATAAAATACCAAAATATTTTTTAATGAGAAAAGTCTGGAATAAAAAACAAAGTCAAAGAGATGTAGCAAACAGTAAAGAAATAACAGTAGGACAGATATAAACCCAACAATATCAATAATTACATTAAATGTAAATTGACCATTGAAAGTCAGGATTGTCACACTGGATAAAACAGCAAGATGAGGGCTGGCCTGGTGGCTCAGGTGGTTGGAGCACTGTGCTCCTAATGATGACTGACTCCCACCTGGGTCAGTGCGCTGCACTCTCTACAGCTAAGATTGTGAACAACAGCTCTCCTAGAGCTGGGCTGCTTCAGGGAGCAGCAATTATATGCCCAAGGGAACAGCAATTATATGCCCAAGGGAACAGCAATTATATGCTCATAATACCAGCATGGGCCAGGGAGTTGTGTCCTGCACAACTAGACTGAAAAACAACAGCTTGAACAGGAGTGAGGGAAAGCATTTTTTTTTTTTATAAGAATGCCCTTCAAATTTCCAGATACAGGGTCAAAGTAAAAGGCTAAAAAAGTATAAATCAGGAAGTTAATTAGTCATACGAAACAGCAGTATAAGAAAATGGAGCGGTTTTCTTTTCTTCTTCTTCTTCTTCTTCTTTTTTTAATACTGCACAAATTAGAATGCAGGACAAAGTATTTCTAAACCCAGAAAGAGATATTGTTTAAAGGTAAAAGAGCTTACCTATCAAAAAAGACACAAAATCTAAAACGTGTAAAGACCAAATTGCAGAGCTTCAAACACGTGCAGCAAAAACTGACAGAACTAAAGTGAGAAATGGACAAATCCATAGTTATCAGTGGTATTTCAAAACTTCTCTCTCAGTAGTTGATATAGTATGTGGACAAAAATTACTAAGATTATAAAAGACTTGAAAAATCTTCTCAACCAATACTTCACCAATTAATATTTATGAAACACTACACCTTCCAATGGCAAAATACATATTCTTTTCAACTACATACAGAACATTGGTTAGATAGACCATATGCTAGGGTATAAAACCAGTCTCAGTAAATTTAAAAGGATTGAAATAGAGAATTAAATCAAAATCAATATTAGAAGGACATATGGAAATTTACTCTAATAATAGGAAATTAAGTGACACACTTTTACATAACCCACAGTTCCAAGAAGTTACCAAAAAAATTTAGGACATATTTTGACCTAAATTTTAATGAAGACATATCATATAAAAACTTTTAAGATAAACTGAAGCAATATTTAAAGGGTAATCTGTGGCTCTAAAGAATGTTTACAAAGGAAGAGAAGAAGGATTTAAAATGAATCATCTCATTCTATTTCACATTGAGAAGTTAGCAACAGAAGAGCAATATTAACCCAAAGCAAAGTGACATAGGAAATAATAAAGATAGGAACAGAAGTCACTGAAATGTAAAGTGGAGAAATAGTTTTTTAAAAAGAAAAGTTGGTTCTTTCAAATGGTTAATAAAAATTGCAAAATCTCTAACTTTATGTATTAAAAATAAAGAGAGAACACAAGTTAACAAAACAAGCAAGAAATAAAAAAGTGACATTACTACAAATGCAAAAGATATTAAAAACATAAGAAGAAAACATGAGCAATTTATTTTGACAATTTACATAAAATGCAGAAATATCTTGAATTTCCAAAATTACCCAAACTAAGAAAAGTAGAATATAAATTGGGTTCGTAATTACAAATCTTAAAAACAGCAACTACAACGCCAGTCTTAGGTGTCTGTATTGTGAATTGTGCTGAACATTTATGAATTAATTTATTTAAGAAGTCCAAGATGGTGGCAGTTGGTATTGTAAGATGTTGAACTCACCCCATCTCACAAGCACACTGAAATATATACCTATACCCACAGTAACTCCTCCCAAGAGAAAAATGAGGGCTGATTAAGCATCTGCTGTACAACAAACGAAAGAAAGAGACTTCATAGAGAAGGCTAGGAAACTGCAGGAGTTCTCTGGGATCTGTGGGAACTCTCAGGATTGGAGATAATGGTGAACACCACTGTTTAAGTCTCCCTCAACCTGAGTAGGAGTGGGAATGCTCCATCCAGGGGCTCTGGCCTACCTGCAAGGTTGCCACAGTGCATTTTCAGTCACACTGCCAGGTGCTCATTTTGGCCTAAACAAAGGGAGCAAGCAGGATCAACAAGGTGTCACCACATGCACCTGGCCACCCTATCTAGAGCCACTCCAGCCAAGCAAGCTAGTGCCCCAGGTGCAGGAAGTACCTATCTGGCTCCAACAGGACTACCAAAACTATCAGACACACACAGTTTACACAGATCACTGTCTCCACATCAAACAAGAGAGACCACATTGGGAAGGCTGGGGAGCCATGGGAGTTAGTAGGATTGTAAATTGGTATAGCTACTATGGAAAACAGTATAGAGGGTCCTCAAAAAATTAAAAATGGTAGCTGCCATATGACCTAGCAATACCACTTCCGGGTATTTATCCAAATAAGGCAACAACACTAATTTGAAAAGATATATGGACCCCTATGTCCACTGCAGCATTATTTACACTAGCCAAGATAAAAAGACAACTAGAAGTTCATTGATAGATGAATGGATATAAAAGATATGGTACATATATACAATGGAATATTACTCAGTAATAAAAAAGAATAAAATCTTGCCACTTAAGACAACATGGATGGACCTAGAAAGTATTATGTTAAATGAAATAGAAAAAGACAAATACCATATGATGTCACTTATAAGTGGAGTATAAATTAAACAAAACTAATGAACAAACCAAGCAAAACAGCAATAGATTCCATAGATATAGAGATCAAGCTGATGGTTGCCAAAGGTGAGGAATGTAGAGGGATGGGTGAAAAGGGAAAAAAAAATGTTTAAAAATTAAAAAGAAAAAAGATTCAGTCAGCAAGGAGCATGAAAGACAGCAAAGCATGAGTTTTAAAGAAAAAGTAAATTTAAGTAGTAAGAATATCAACCTTTACAAACTTTTTCAGAAAATAAAGGTCAAGGAAACATTTCTCAACTGATTTGTTCAGCTTGACCCAAATTAGACTAAACTCGTAACTCATTCATAATTAAAAAAAAAAAGTCTCAGCAAGATCCTCAAATTGATAAGGAGCATCTATGAAATATCTTTAGGTAATATTGTACGCAACAGTAGCAGACTTAATGTATTACATCAAAGATCAGGAACAAGACAAAATTGCCCACTCTCACCACTCTATTCAATATTATTCTGAATGGAAGTTAATTGGATGTTCTTGCCAGTACAACTAAGGCCTGGAAAGAAAATAAAGTAATATAGATTGGAAAGGAATAAAGATATATATATATATTTTTTTTCAGATAACATACCATTTATGTAGAAAATTCTAAGTTACCAAAACCAAACCAAAACAAAAACAAAAATCCCTCTACTTCAGCGAATGAACAAACTCAGCAAGATTGCAGGAGATAAGGCTGACTTCATGAACTGCATGCAACCTGTGCAGTTGCACAGGACCTCACACTCAGAAGTATCTTGCACTTGGTTTAATGCCCTGGTTCACTATTTTGAAACTTGAACAAAGGGCCCCACGTTTTTATTTTCCACTGGGAGCTGCAAATTATGTAGCAGGTCCCGGCAAGGACAAGGTCAACATATGAAGTTCATTGTATTCCTATGTACCAGCAACAACAACAAAAAATTGCAAAATAAAATTTTAAAAATTGCAATAGATTCAAAATACATAAATGACTTAGGAATAAGCTTTATAAATATGTGTGAAATACTGAGATATAAAACATTGCATATTAAATATGACCTACACAAACGGAACGATACGTAATTTTTATGAATTGTGAGTTTCAATATTTTTTAAGATGTCCGATTTCCCCAAACTGATCTACCTATTCAACATAATCCCAATAAAATTCCCTGCAGATTTTTTGTAAAACTTTTACTTATTGTAAAAGTTGTCAAGCTTATTCCCAAATTTATGTGGAAGTACAAATATCCTACTATAGCCAAAATAATCTTAGACAACAATCAAAGTAGAAGCACTTAAATCACCTTATTTTTAGACTTTATATAAAGATATAGTAATTAAGATAGCATGATAGTTGTATATGGATTGACAAATAGAGCAATACAACAGAACAAAGAGCACAGAACTAGATCCACACTTTTACGGTCAGTTCTTTTTTGACCAAGGCCACAAAGAATATCAGTGGAGGAAGGAAAGCCTTGTTTCACAAAATAATGCTGGAACAATTGGCTATGTTTGCAAAGAGGAAAATTTGACTCAGACTTCATACCATCTACAAAAATGAATTTAAAAAGAATATAGATGTAAACAAAAAATAAAATAAAATATTCAGCTTCCAGAAGAAATCATGAGAAAATTATTGTGACTTTGGGGATAAGCAAATATTTTATAAATAGAACCTAGATGTATAAACAGGACTTGTCATAAAAGAAAAAATTGATAAAATTCATTTTATCAAAATAAAAAATGTATTCTCATTAAAATACATTAAGAAAATGAATATAGGAGCCATAGACTGGGAGAAAATATTCACAATACAAATGTCTGACAAATTACATGCATTCAGAATATATGAACTCTTATAATTTGATAATAAAGACAAACAACCCAATAAAAAATGGGCAGAATTCTTAATGTTACTTTACAAAGGAAGATATATGAATGGCCATTGAGAAAATGAAAAAGTGCTCAGCATCGTTAGCCATCAGGGAAGTGAAAATTAAAACCACAATGAAATACCATCACACACCAAGCAGAATTGTTAAAATAAAGACAAACAACGGATACCAGGAAGGATGGGAGCAACCAGGACCTTCATAGTTACTGGCGTGAGTATAAAATTATCCAACATCTTTGGTAATCATTCTGGCAATTTTTCAAAAAGATAAGCATATTCCTGTCCTGTGACCAGTAGTTCGTCTTCAATATAGGCCCCCAAGAGAAATAAAAACATATGCCCACAAAATGAGTTGTACAAGAATGTTAATACAGTTTTACTCAATGTACGCAAAGACTGGAAGAACCCTAAGTATCTAGCAACAAGATATAAATTTAAAAAAATGGTGTATTTATAAAACTTGAATGCTAGATAGCAATAAAAAAGATATGTACTACTGTTATTGAAACAGCATGGATGAATCTCAAAAATCTTATATTGAGCAAAATAATCCAGACACATTACTACCATATTATTACATTTATGTGAAGTTCTAGAAAAGACTAAACTAATGTAAGGGAAGAAACTAGAACAGTAATTGAATCTGGGAGGGTTGGAACAGAGAGGGAAGAAGAAAGAGGATTTTTCTGGTATATGGAGGTATTGTTTGATATATTGATAAAATCTAGAATACACAGTGATATGCTGACAAATTGACTCTCAGCAACAAAAAGTCCTGATTTGTAGCATTTGTAGATGTTTCTTTTGGTATAAATACTCCCACTATGGTTGCTTTTAAACCACAAATGATTTAATAACCGATTTGCAAAGTTTTGGGATATTGAATAACCAGTCCTTAAATGCTGGTTCCAACATAGCACTGAATTCTGGTGTGTGCAATTGTCAAAGCTCACCCAACTACACTCTGTACATCTCACTGTGTGCAAATTATATCTTAAAAAATATGAGAAAATAAAAATGTATCTGCTTTATGACGTCTGACAATTAAGTTCACGAGCTCATCTTAGAAAAAAAGTGCTACATACCTCATTGCTGAATATTACTACAGTTAACTTTGAAGTACTCCCTTTGGGAAGCTATGCACTGACTCCAGTACCTAGCCCACCCTTCAAAGCAATTTTGGAACTCTTTTTCTGGAATGACCATCAGAGCTGTCATCTTATCACCCTTGTTGTCCTGAATGTCATCAAAATGTCTTCCTTTCAATATTTCCTTTCTTTTTGGGTAACGTAAGAAATTGGAAGCCAGATCAGATGAATAGGGAGGGTGTTCCAATACAGTTATTTGTTTACTGGCTAAAAACTCCCTCATAGACAGAGCCATGTGAGTTGGTGCATTGTCGTGATGCAAGAGCCATGAATCGCTAGTGAAAAGTTCAGGTCATCTAACGTTTTCACGCAGCCTTTCAGCACTTCCAAATAAACTTGGTTAACTGTTTGTGCAGTTGGTACAAATTCATAATGAATAATACCTGATATCAAATTCATAATGAATAATACCTGATATCAAAAACATCGTTGCAACAAGTTGGCAAATTTAATTGTCAGACCTTGTACAAGATATTCTAGTTAAGCTCAATTTTCTCTACAAGTCACACTTTCAATGTAGCTTCTCTTTTCTTTTGCATAGAATCTCCTGGAGAATAGTTACTTTATATTGCTTGTCTGTGCTCTAAGAAAACAGAACACTATTTTATATGGAAAACCCTCACTTAACATTATTGATAGATTCTGCAACTTCATGTGAAATAATATATAATGAAACCAATTTTACCCCTGTAATTGATATAAAAGAGAGGTAAGTCCTATGGCATCTTATCAATGTTATAATGAAACAACATTGAAGGAAGGATGCTATTCAAGGATCTGCTGTATTAGACTTTGTAGCCAAGTGGATTATGATCAAGATCTGCCTACTTTCACGCTAGTTCGGAGGACCATACATAAGCAGGTAATTAGTGATTCTTATTGATAGAGTCTAGTTGCATGACCAATCAGATGGCTCTCTTAGGAGTCTGGAATTCGGTTTACATTCAGAGACCAAAACACCATTTGTTTGCTGGAGCTGAATGTTTCCTGAAGTAGATTTTGCTCAAAGCATCCACTGAAGACCATTTGCCAGCTGAAGTCCCAAAGAAGACAGTTTGACAGAGCGAATACAATAAAGCAGAAGCACAAAGAGAAACACCATAAGTTAAGGTTCATACAACATTTATATAATAATAATCACAGGTACCATTTATTGTGCCATTACTTTTTGCCACATTTTGTTACAAAAAACCTTATTCAAGCATTATAAGATTACGAACATAGAGAGATATTTCAGTTGGTTAAGGCTAAGACAGAAGATTCATTTTAAGTATTAAAGGCTTAAGGGATTTGTTTTATGAATTAGACCTTACACAAATATGAAAAAAGGTGGGCAAGTGAAAGTCTGAAAGAGGAGGACCGAGGAAATCAGAGAACCTGTCACTAACCAGTCAGCCAGAACGACTGGTACAGATGTGCACAAATCAGAGCTTGCTGACAAATGCAAGAAGCCAAGCACAAGTGGCCACTGAAGTAGTGATGCAAAGTGATCACTACTTCACTTCACTTTATGGGAAACTTGCCTCTGTGTAGCTATTGCTTTTGTGAGTCCATAGCAAAGCAGCTGACTGCAGGGCACGCCGCTATTGGTCATCAGAGCAAGCAACTAGCAAAATGAGTTAGATGTGGAATGAAAGATAGACAGGGCAAGCCGAAGCCGCCAGTTTCCACACACCCATCACCAGTCTGCTCATGGCCATCTTTTGAAAATATTGACTTCTGCTTCACCTTCCTAATCTGAAGTAAGTTCCTCTTTTAGCCAACTCTAACCTGGAACCATACAGTGAAGAAGACCGTGAGAAATATAGATCTCAACTTTAGCCAAGGATATATGAAACGAAGCTGTACAATATTATGTCCCCACTTTACAAATGAGGAAAAGAAAAGTTCAAGCTGGTGACATAATTTGCCTCAGGTTGTTATACACTTAGTAAGTACCTGAGCTGTGATCCAAACTCAGGTGCATCTGATGACAAACTCTATTTGTTACCGCTCTTTTATGGTTATCTCCTTCAAGGATAATATTATCTACTTCAAGGGCTTTTCTGGTTCCCGTTCCAAACTGTCATATTCAACCAGTTTTCTTGAGGGGTTTATGTACCTTGTAACCAAGCAACCTTATATGTAGTTGTAGTGAAGATTAAATAAGGCTGTATAGAAAGTCTATTTAATACTTTGCCTGTGAGCTTTTGGTACCTTGTAGCTATTGATATAATAATGCCTTTGATGATGATGAATGGTCTTCACCTTTAGCAGCTTAATAAAGGAAAAAGCATGGTCCAGGGGTTCTAGGCAAAAGTTTAGCTTTGCCACTTAATCTCTGCTCTAGTCATAACCTGTAAATTTCACTTTCTAAATCTCTAAATGAGGATAATATTCTCTTCTCTGACCACTTCCCAGTATTATTTTAGGGAAGATGAAATGAAAAACTACCTATCTATACATCTATCTATCTATCTATCTATCTATCTATCTATCTATCTATCTATCTCTATCTATCTATCTATCTATCTATCTATCTATAAAACAGATTTTATTTATAAAACAAAGATAACATAAAAAGATATTCCCAAATTTTAAGAAACTCTGTCTCCTGATCCCTGGGCTTAATCTCTTACAATTATCCCACACTGCCTTTGAGAGTGGTTTGGGCCCTTCTTTTCTAGAATTAACCCTCTAACTATAATAATTTCTATTATCCAGGGATATTTTGAAGAAGACACACAGAAAATGTGTGCAAAATATAATATACAAACCAAAATGAAGCCTTATTATTATTGAATCATCTCATTTTTAAGGGTCACCTTTTCACTTGAAAACACCGACAAAGACAAGCTTGTTGTTCACCTACCCCTACTCTGTCTACCCCATCCCCACCTGATGAAAGCTTTGGGCTGAACTATCTGCAAATCCTCTGTGCTTAAGCCACTGTCTTGGAGCTATGCCTCAGCACCTCGTGCAGAGAGAGATTTCCCCATTCCTTTAAGGAAGTTATTTCTAATCTGGGGCATGAAGGCCTTTTGCTTACCATGTTAGATTAAATCACTGGCCTCCTTATCAGTGCTACGCTGAGAGAAGCCTTGCAAATCGAATACAGACTTTATCTGTGAGCAGCATGGAAAATCAACTGAAACTAGTGCATCGTTGCAAGTAACATTCATTGTTGCCCCAGGTGTTTCTCTAACCAGACTACATCAGCATTCGGAATGCAATTACACCTCCTCCAAATTTGTCACAAAAGATGAAATGTTGCCATTTTTGATAACATGGATGGATCTTGAGATTATGATGCTAAGTGAAATAAGTCACAAAAGGACAAGAACCATCTGATTTCACGTGTTAGAGGGATACAAAACAAAAAGCAACAGAAGAACAAAAAAACAACCTCGTAGATACAATAGAATGGTGGTTACCAGAGGGGAAGGCAGGTGGGGGTAGGACGAAGAGAGTACAGGGAGTCAAATACATGGTGACACAAGAGACTAGACTTAAGGTGGTGAGCACACAATACAGATGTCATATTATAAAGATGTGCATTCAAAATTTATATAATGTTATTAAACAATTGTGGGGACAGAGCAGGAGTGCAGTTTCCAGGCTCTCGGCCTCACGTGGAAAGGTGCTGGCTCAGGTAGTAAATGGCCATCAACTGTGATTGGATGGCCATCAGCTGTGGCTAGTTGGCCATCAGCTGTAACCAGTGAGCCATTGGCCACTAATATAACTGCTGAGGCTACGCTAGCAGCAAAAATGGGGGGCTAGCAAGCGAATGGTGGCTGAGCTAGCAAGAGCGGTTTGGGCATGAGTCCCCTATCTATGGCTCCATGAGAGTTCCTTTTTGGCCTCACCATGTCCTGCATTCTTATGTGGGGAGCGGGACCAGAGGCCCCGCGACTGCCCACCTGACAACAACATTACCCCAATAAATGTAATAAAAAATGAATTTAGCAACATCTCAGCTTTAAAGAACTCATAGTCATTTACACTGCAATATTTGTTGTGGCTTAAAAAATTGTTTAAAAAAAGTGTGGCATTTTGAGTCACCACATACAGACATACCACGGAGATATTGCAGGTTCAGATCCAGAGAACCATAACAAAGTGAGGATTGCACTAAAATGACTCTGTGTCCTAATCTTCTTACTGGTGAAGGGTCTTGTCTTCAGTGTGTAAAAAAGGCAACACATGTGAAGTGCAATAAAGCAAAACACAATAAAACAAGCTATACCTGTAGAGCCAAGGACTTCTAACGGGGCTGTTTTTCCCCTGAAGAGTTCATGAGATCAGAAGAAAGATAATACCCAAACCAGTAGCCTATGTGTGTGTGTGTGTGTGTGTGTGTGTGTGATGTCCTTTAATATCTTGTTTTCCCACACCCACCACACTGCACAGGATAGGTGGTGTGGAAAGGATGTGGCTGTTTTTTTCGCCCGTTATACTTCAATTCCTGGATCTCCACTTCTTTTCTAGATTTTTTTTTAGAAATAATCTAACTTATGCTTTTATGTTAGAAAACCTTACTTGAGTTTTATTTTTAAATATTGTTTTACATTGTGATACAGAGTAAGAGTGAAGGTCTCTTTGTTTTCTCCTTTCCCTGCCCTCTTCCTAGAAAGCTCTCCATGGAGAGAGTAACTATATGAAATGGTAATTGACTTGTGCTTTATAACACCCCAGGAACTTCCCAGAAGCTTCTTAAGAACTCTTTTGTACCTGAACCTCTGTACCTCTGAAAACAAAGTCAGTTTAGGCTCAGAAAAGCAAGGACTCCTGTAGCCATATCCATATATAATGATAGTACATGCAGACCAAAGACAGAGCAGTCTGTGCTAATCATAATATATGAACCCATAAGCATGAAAATTAGCTTTGGTCATAACTGAAATTCCCAGCAGCCCCCGGACCTCCCAATAGGAGAATTAGATTATCAAATTTTCTCCAAAGATAAAGAGGAGTCAGGTGTTAGGTACCTGAGCTAATTACCTAAAAAGACCACCTGAGGTTAAATCAAATATTTTCTGATTAGCAGTCAGTGCAAGAGCTCTAATCTAATAAACTGAGGATCAGGGATAATGAAAGCTATAAAAAGGAGAAAAGCCCTTTGTTGGTCCAAGGCCCATTCTGCGGCCTGTCACCACCTGGGCCTTCTTTATCCGGTGACCTGGGTTCCACAGCACTTGGAGAAAGCTCAGCACAGACACATATGCCTTTGAGACTCACATGAATTGTAGGGATTTGTCAATCCAGAACTCTGAATTCTTTTGGGCAAGCTTTAAATGGAAGGTAATCAATTTATTTGGGATGAGTTGTGTAGGGGTTCAGCTTAGGTAGTGAAGGACCACACTGAATATCCCTCACGTACTTCACTCATTTTTACTGCACTACAGACCCGGTGCAGTTAATAAAATTCTTTCTTACAGCACCTCCTAATGATGGCAAGATTATGAGTGCGCAAACCACATTTTTGCAGAAGTAAGAATAGACTTGCCCTTTCTTTTCTGTTTCCTGTTCTTGGGATGATCACCCCACCCTCACAGCATAGGAGCAGCTGAATGCGGTTTGCAGTCTTTTCAGCACTCTCAGAAATAGCCTTATCAAGCCCTCTCAAAGATATCCACAGCAGCTATCTAGCCCTCCATCCTAAGAGGTCTGGAATCCAGAATGTGCCAAGGAATAGATGTCCTTGGAGTTTCAGCTCCAAGTAACCCCTCCTTCAAGCTTTAATAAGTTCAACCTCTTGCCTTTGTTCCCCAGTCGGAGCAGATGCTTCGTGCAGTTATTACCTTAGAATTATTTTTTACCCTTTCACTCACCTAGTTAGCTATAGCTAGTTAACTGTTTCTTATAGTAAATTATTTCCATTAAAATTGCTAGTGATTTCAATCTCCTCTCACATCTATAGAAATTGGTACTGAAAAACGGACCATCCACTACAAGATTGTGGAGTGGTTTGGAAGTGTCCTTGAGTGTGAAAGCAGAGCTCAGCACCTTGCCAATGGGAAATGGATTGCTGATAACGCATGCCATGCAGTGGCATCACAATTAATCAAATTGTCACCTACACTAAATGGTGACGGTATGCTTATTGAATATTTCTGTCTCTGGATGGGACCTTAAATAATAGAGTGTGTTTTGGGGGTCTCTTGGAGAGAAACTTTTATCTGCCTCTGGCTTTCCTCGGCTCTTAGAATAAAATCCATACTTCGTCCCACAGCTGTTACTTCTCCACAGTATCTAGTCCCTTTCCAATGTTCTCTCCGATACATCTCTCCCCCTTGCTTACAAAACTCCAGTCCTCCTTCTGACCCTCAGGAAACTCTACCCCACCTGAGGGCTTATGTCATAGTTTTCCCTCCAGCTGGAATGTGCTTTGGCTGGCTAGCTTCTTCTCATTATTCTGGATGTAGCTCTAATGCCACTTTATTGGAATAAAGTCCTTCCCTGGCCAGACAACGACTGTGCCTTATATGGGAAAGGTAGCCAGCACCTTGATAGTTGAGTATCACTCAAAGTAACTGAGAAAAATATAAAAAATATTCATCATATTGCAAATGGATTACAGTCAAGGGAACACACAAATGTATATCATTGTTTAAATAATTGAAATTCCACTACTTATTTTCAGGTAAGTGTTCTTTTACCTTATCTATATTTCTTTTCTTTCTTCTTCTTCTTTTTCTTTTCTTTTTTTTTTTACAAATATAAACGTACTTTTAGGGTCAGGCGACCAATAAATAGCATCATGATATCAACAAGGCCAATCAGATCTTTATAAACTTAACACGTCTACAAAATTTTGCCCTGGTCAGTCTAAAATAGAATTGTGCCCAATAGAAAGGCTTGTAGCACATATAACAAATGTGTAGAATTAGCATTGGTTAGATTTCTATAAGAATTGTGCAATTCAAAACTAAATGAAACATTAAAGTAATAAATAGCACATAACAAAGTATGGAAAAATTAGGTATTTGGTCAGCCAAAGTTCAAAGGAGCCTTTAAAATGGTAAATTGTTGCCAAAAAACACTTAGAGTTAGCTACCCCTATTTTATAACAAGACAGATACCAAAAAATAGGTGAATTTGTAGATGTGTTCCTTTAATATTAATATGAAATGAGATTTGCCCACTACTGGATTAGTGTCTCCTTGTGTCTTGGTCCAGACAGTGATTGACATTCTCTGGAAGCTCCCAGCACCCCCAGCAGTCCCTGGCAGCCTTTCTAGATGTTCATAACACACCAGATAGCACAGGGGTGGAGAGCACTTGGAATCCTGCAATTGACACAGCTGGGGAAAGCTGGGAGCAGCAACAGCAGAGAGGAACAAGGAAAGGTTGGCAATTAGAAGTGGAAAACAGCTTTTTTGGCAGGTACTAGTTAGATGATACATGGTAAGAGAGTCCTTGCTCATTCACTGAGCCCAGCTGCTCAGCCAGGAAGCCTTCTATTCTGCCAGAGAAACAGAATGGAATTCAGGTGAAATTTTGTTTTTCCCCTTAATTCTAGGACATAAGGAGATTTGTAGGGTATAAGGCTGTAGTTTGTTTTTCCTACAACTCCTAAGATTCAACTCAGCATCCCTCAGAGACATGTGCCATGAACACAGGTATTAAACTTCCTGGATTGCAGTGCCATTTTGTTTACGTGGGGAGTGATGTGCATTGAAAAGATGACAGTATATTGAAAGTGCTAACCTACACACCCACCAGCCACTTCCCACTACTACTCACATACACAGTTGCGAGGCTTTATAATTAAATCATCTGAACACAACCCAATGTTCCCCATATTGAATACTTTGCTTGGAAACCTGGTGATGAGGCTGTTAATTCTTCATGTTAATATGAAACAGCTTTCACCCAAGCACTTCCTTCCAGATAATCTGACAATTGGATTAAGATTAGATTCAAAAATTCACTTCTGAAAGAAAATTCCCCTGGGTAAAAAGAGACAATAGATATATTAAGTGTTCATGAAATAGGAGAGATTTATATCTCCATTAGCCTCATTTCTTGCTTGCAATAGTCCTACTCAACATGTAAAACATATTTTCAAAACAGAAAACTTCCATGGGAAAGGCACAGAAGAAACACAAGAGTAAGTTTGATGGTCTCTAACAGACAATCTCTGAGACACATGTTTTTTCTCTGGTCTGCAAAGCCTGTATATTTGCATTTTCAAAGTGACTAGAGAAATCCAAAGCACTAATTCAAAAAAATGTATGCACCCCTATGTTTATTGCAGCACTATTCACAATAACCAAGACAGAAACAACTGAAATGCCCATCAATAGATGACTGGATTAAGAAACTGTGGTACATTTATACAATGGAGTATTACTAGGCCATAAAGAAGAATGAAATCTTAACCATTTACAACGATATGGATGGACCTAGAGAACATTATGCTAAGTGAAATAAGTCAGATGGAGAAAGACAAGTACCATATAATCTCACTTATATGTGGAATCTAAAGAAAAGAATAAATGAACAAACTAATCAGAAACAGCCTCAGAGACATAGAGGAAAAACTGAGGGTTGCTAGATGGGAGGGGGGGTGGAAATGAGGGAGAAGTCGAGGGGATTAGAAAGCACAATCGGTAACCACAAGGTTGCCATGGGGATACGAAAGACAGTTTGGGGAATATAATCAATAATGTAAAGATTTTGTAGGTCATCCGATGGATACTTGTCTTATTAGGGAGACCACTTCATGGATGGTGTGGATGCCTGATCACTGCACTGTACACCTGAAGCTGAAGCTGAATAATAATGGATGTCAACTACAATTTTATATATATATATATAGTCACAAGAAGTGGAGTACAGCATAAGGAATAGAGACAGTGGAAATGTAATGGCTGAGTGCGATGTCAGGGGGGTAGTGGATTGGGGGAGGGGAGTTACCACTTTATGAGGGGTATAAATGTCTAGCTATTACATTGTATTGTACATCCGAAACTAATAATAACAATTAAAAAAAAATAGAGACAACTAAATTATTTGAGAATCTAAATGGGAGGATTATACACTAGTAGTAAAATTTATCTTGTTTTAATTAAAAAAAAAGTGACTAGACTTGTGAATTTAAAACCACTTAAGCCATCCAAATTTCTTTGTGAAATTGGAGGAGGGATCCTCTTATTTATATAAAAGAGTGTCAAATCAGATATTTTAAGCTCATAACCCAAACAATAGAACCTTCTATTTAGATTATTTGTTGGTGTATTTCTTCAATTGGTTTGAAAATAGCCTATCTTGTTCTCAAAAGGCTTTAAGAAAGTTAAAGTAATGCACACATCATTAGTAGATTCTGGAATTAAATACACAAGAAAATTGAAGCAGAAAGAAATGGAGGGTAGAGAACTAAGGTGGGATCAAAACTCAGTTTGATACGTGAATGGTTTGCTTCTTAACTTGCGTTAGGTGGGGAGAAAAATTGTCTTTTAGCTTTCTAGCAACCAATCAGCATAGAAAACCTTACTGTCCACATGGTTCAGAGTGGCCAAAAGATGGAAAATGACGAATCAGTGACTTTAGAAAAACAACTTTTGCCCATCAAAAGAACACGTTTTCTCCCATATATTTTTTAAAAGAAAGAATACCTTGTAACATAATGAGAAAAAGCTTTTATTCTAAAAATAGGCTAAGTTTCAAAGAACTATTTCATGTAATGCCTCTCAATATAGGCTGGCAGCCGTCATATCATTCCAATTATAAACCCATTAAACACTTATAATTTACAAGAGAGAATACAAGATTGAGTGATATAATGTGGCAAAATAATGAAATTCTGAAGTTCCAACTCAGAAATAGATAATATATAATTTAGACCAGTGGTTCTTGCCCTGACTGCACATTAAAAATATGTGAGATTTCCGCTCCTCGGAACTCGGTGTTTTTGCTGGCGGTTTGGGACTGTGGATTCCCTTCCACGATAAGGCCCAACTTAAGAGGCACACGATTCAACACACACAGAGGCCAACTCCAGACCAAACCAGAGTACTACTGGGTTTGACCTACAAGTCACACACCCAGAGGGAATTCTCTACAGGCACAAGAGCCCATAGAGGCCAAACCACATTTAAGTGGTCAACCCTCACGCAGCAGAACACCCTGTGGTGGGCAGAGCCAAGTCTCACAACTAGTCAGCCTAGGAGTTAACCCCACCTACTCACAAGTGAAAAGCAATTAAAGATCTTCTTTAACAGGGCAATATACACAACACAAGAGTCACCTTTGGAGCACATGCAGAGGAGAAGAAGGAAGTAATGCAAGTCAAATATAAAGGACACATGCTATATAAGATAACCCAGCAAGAACTAGGGGATCTACCTAATACATCGAAGCAAACACAGAGAGTCAGCCAGAATGGGGAAACAAAGAAACTTGTCCCAAATAAAAGAACAGAAGAAACCTCCAGAAATGGAAACAAATGAAATAGAGGTAACCAACCTAACAGAGACAGAGTTCAGAACACTGATGATAAGAATGTTTAAGGAGCTTAGTGATGACATAAAGAAGGATAGAGAAATCATAATGAACAACCAGTTAGAACTAAAGAACACAATCACTGAAATAAAGAACTCACTTGAAGGAATTAACAGCAGGTTAGATGAAGCAGAGGATCGAATCAGTGACTTAGAAGATAAGTCAGCAGAGATCACCCAAACAGAACAACAGAAAGGAAAAAGAATAAAAAACAATGAAGATGGTTTAAGAGACCTCTGGAATAACATCAAGCTCAACAACATGCACATCATAGAAATACCAGAAGGTGAAGAGAGGAAGCAAGGGATTGAGGACAATTTGAAGTAATAATGTCCAAAAACTTCCCTAACCGGATGAAGGAAACCAACATACAAGCACAGGAAGTGAGGAGAGTTCCAACCAGGATAAACCCAAACAGGTCCATGCCAAGACACATTATAGTTAAAATGGCAAAGCTTAAAGACAAAGAGAGAATCCTAAAAGCAGCAAGAGAAAGACAGAGGGTTACATACAAGGGAACTCCCATGAGACTATCAAATGACTTTTCTACAAAAACATTGAAGGCCAGGAGGGAGTGGCAGGAGACACTCAAAGTGATGGAAAACAAAGGCCTACAACCTAGATTGCTTTATCCAGCAAGGCTATCATTTAAAGTTGATGGAGAGATAAAGAGCTTCCCAGAAAAGAATAAGCTAAAGGAATTTATTACTACCAAGCCAGCAATGCAAGAAATACTAAAAGGACTTCTGTAAATAGAAGAAAGTTGAAAACAATCTAACTACAAATTTAAAAATGGCAATAACTATGTACCTATCAATAATCACTTTAAATGTAAACAGATTAAATGCTCCAATCAAGCCACATAGGGTGGCTGAGTGGATAAGAAAGCAAGACCATTGTATATGCTGCATACAAGAGACTCACCTCAGATCAAAAGACACATGCAGACTGAAAGTGAAGGGTTGGAGTAATATATTTCATGCAAATGGAAATGAGAAAAAGCTGGAGTTGCAATACTTATATCTGACAAAATAGACTTTAAACTGAAGAACATATTAATAGACAAAGATGGACACTATATAATAATAAAGGGATCGATCCGACAAGAGGACATAACCCTAGTAAACATGTATGCACCCAACATAGGAGCACCTAAATATATAAAACAGATATTGACTGACATAAAGACAGAGATCAACAGTAACACTATCATAGTAGGGGACTTCAACACACCTCTGACAACAAGGGACAGGTCTTCCAGACAAAAAATCAGTATGGAAACAACGGCCTTAAATGACACATTGGACCACTTGGATATAATCGATACTTTCAGAGCATTTCACCCCAAAGCTGCAGAATACACGTTCTTCTCAAGCGCACATGGAACATTTCCCAAGATAGACCATATGTTAGGCCACAAAACAAGTCTTGATAAATTTAAGAAAATTGAAATCATACCAATTGTCTTCTCTGACCACAGTGCTGTGAAATTAGAAATGAACTACAGGAAAAAAACTGGAAGACACACCAATTCATGGAGGCCGAATAACATGTTACTAAATAATGAATGGGTCAACCAGGAGATCAAGGAAGAAATCAAAAGATATTTCGAGACAAACGAAAATGAAAACACGCGATCCAAAATCTATGGGATGCAGCGAAAGCAGTCCAAAGAGGGAAATTCATCGCATTGCAGGCCTACCTAAAGAAACAAGAAAAATCACTAATCAACAGTTTATTTTCACACTTGAGGGATCTGGAAAAAGAACAGCAAAATAAGCCCAAAGGGAGCACAAGGAAGGAGATAGTAAAGATTAGAGCGGAAATAAATGAAATAGAAACCAGGAAAACAATACGAAAGATCAATGAAACCAAGAGTTTGTTCCTAGAGAAGATAAACAAAATCGACAAACTGTTAGCCAGACTCATTAAAAAAAAAAAAAGGACCCAAATTAATAAAATCAGAAATGAAAGAGGAGAAGTGACAACAGACACCACAGAAATACAAAAAAAATTAAGAAATTACTATGAGCAACTATATGCCAACAAATTTGACAATCTGGAAGTAATGGACAATTTCCTAGAGGCGTACAACATTCCAAGGCTACTAACTCAAGAAGAAACAGAAAACCTGAATAGATTGATTACTACCAGGGAAACTGAATCAGTAATCAACAATCTCCCAACATACAAAAGCCCTGGACCAGATGGCTTTACAGGTGAATTTTACAAAACGTTCAAAAAAGAATTATCACCTATTCTTCTCAAGCTCTTCCAAAAAATCCAGGAGGGAAGTCTCCCAGACACTTTTTATGAAGCCACTATCACCCTGATCCCAAAATCAGGCAAAGACACCACAAAGAAAACTACAGGCCGATATCTTTAATGAACATAGATGCAAAAATCCTCAACAAAATATTAGTGAACAGAATTCAGCAATACATTAAAAAGATCATATGCCATGATCAAGTGGGATTAATCCCTGGTGTGCAAAGGTGGTTCAACATCCGCAAATCAATTAATGTGATACACCACTTAACAAAATGAAAAATAAAAATCACATGATCATATCAATAGATGCAGAAAAAGCATTTGATAAAATCCAGAAGCCATTTATGATAAAAACCCTTAAGAAAGTGGGAATAGAGGGATTATATCTCAACATAATAAACGCTATAAATGATAAACCCACAGCTAACATCATACTCAATGAGGAAAAGCTAAAACCGTTCCCCTTAAGATCAGGAACAAGGCAAGGTTGCCCACTTTCTCCACTTCTATTCAACATAGTGCTGGAAGTTCTAGCCACAGCAATCAGACAAGAAAAAGACAGAAAAGGCATCCAAATTGGTAAGGAGGAAGTAAAATTGTCATTAGATGCAGATGACATGATACTATATAGAGAGAACCCTAAAGACTCCACCAAGAAATTATGAGAGTTGATAGATGAATTTAGTAAAGCAGCAGGATACAAAGTGAATATTCAAAAAATCAGTTGCATTTGTATATTCCAATAATAAAACATCAGAAGGAGAAATTAAGAAAACAATCGCATTTACAATTGCTTCAAAGACTACAAAATACCTGGGAATAAATTTAACCAAAGAAATAAAAGATCTGTACTCAGAAAATTATAAGACACTGAAGAAAGAAATGAAAGAAGATACAAATAGATGGAAACACATACCATGTTCATGGATAGGAAGAATTAATATAGTTAAAATGTCCATACTACCTAAGGCAATATACAGTTTCAACGCAATTCTTATCAAACTACCAATGACGTTTTTCACAGAAATAGAGCATATAATCCTAAAATTTATATGGGACCATAAAAGACCCCAGATAGCCTCAGCAATCTTGAGAAATAAGAACAAAGTGGAAGGTATAACGATACGTGACATCAAATTATACTACAAGGCTACAGTAATCAAAACAGCATGGCATAAAAACAGACACATAGATCAAAGGAACAGAATAGAGAGTCCAGAAATAAATCCATGCCTATATGGTCATTTAATCTACGACAATGGAAGCAAGAATGTACAGTGGGGTAAAGACAGTCTATTCAATAAATGGTGCTGGAAAACCTGGACGGACACATTCCAAAAAATGAAGTTGGACCACCTCCTTACGCCATATACAAAAATAAATTCAAAATGGCTTAAAGACTTAAATGTAAGATCTGAAACCATAAAATTCCTAGAAGAAAATATAGGAAGAAACTTTACAGACATTATCCGGAGTAAGATTTTTACTGATATATCCCTTCATGCAAGGGAAGTAAGAGAAAAAATAAACATGTGGGATTACATCAAACTAAAAATTTTTTCACAGCAAAGGAAACCATCAATAAAACAAAAAGGGATCCTACTGAATGGGAAAAGATATTTGCCAATGATATATCTGATATTGGGTTAATATCATAAATTTATAAAAATCTCACTCAACTCAACTCCAAAAAAACAAACAGCCCAATTAAAAAGTGGGCAGAGGACATGAAGAGACATTTTTCTAAAAAGGACATACAGATGGCAAACAGACATATGAAAAAATGCTCAACCTCACTAACCATCAGAGAAATGCTAATAAAAACCACAATGAGATACCACCTCACCACAGTCAAAATGGCTATCATCAATAAATCAACAAACAACAAGTGCTGGCGAGGATGTGGAGAAAAGGGAACCCTTGTGCACCTTTGGTGGGACTGCAGATTGGTGCAGCCACTAAGGAAAACAGTATGGATGTATCTCAAAAATCTGAAAATGGACCTACCTTATGATCCAGCAATTCCACTCCTAGGTATCTATCCAGAGAAATCCAAAACTCCAATTCAAAAATCTTTATGCACTCCTATGTTTATTGCAGCACTATACACAATAGCTAAGACATGGAAACAACCGAAATGCCCATCGGTAGATGACTGGATTAAGAAACTGTGGTACATTTATACAATGGAGTATTACTAGGCCATAAAGAAGAAAGAAATCTTACCATTTGCAACAACATGGATGGACCTAGAGAACATTATGTTAAGTGAAATAAGTCAGACAGAGAGAGATAAGTACCATATGATCTCACTTATATGCGGAATCTAAAGAAAAGAATAAGTGAATGCACTAATCAGAAACAGTTTTGGAGACAAAGAGGAAAAACTGAGGGCTGCTAGATGGGAGGGGGTGGGGAAAAGGGGGAAGGTGAGGGGATTAGAAAACAATCAGTAACCACAACATGGCCAAGGGGGTTTGAAAATTAATTTCAGGAATGTAATCAATAATTTTGTAAAGATTTTGTAGGGTATCTGATGGACACGTGTCTCATTAGGGAGACCACCTCAGGGATGATGTAGATGCCTGATCACTGCACTGTACACCTGAAGCTGAAGTTGAACAATAATGAATGCCAACTACAAGTTTATATATATATATATATATATATATATATATATATATATATATATATATATATATACTTACACGAAGTGGAGTACAGCATTAGGAATAGAGACAGTGGAAATGTAATGGCTGTGTGCGATGTCAGAGGGATAGTGGATGGGGGGAGGGGGTTCACACAGTGTGAGGATAGAAATGATAAACGTCTAAGTATTACTTTGTCTTGTGCACCTGAAACTAATAAAAAAAGAGAATAAATATTTTCATACTTGAAAAAAAAATATGTGAGATGGTAAAAAAAAAAAAAAAAAGATGAGCACACACCATTCCAAATAAATTAAATCATAACCTCTGTAGGTGCATCCCACAAAACAGTGTTTTGTTTTGTTTTTTCAAAATGTTCTTAGATGAGTCTAATGTGTTTCCAGCAACGATTGAGAAGAATTAATGAACAGTAGAGCCTGTGGTCAGTGCCACATACATAGTGCACTTTAGCCATATTTTGGAAAGCAAGCCATGTGTGAGTCTGAAAGTTTACTCTCGAAAAAATACCAAAAGCTCATCTAGTTATATTGCAAGGTGAATAAAGAGCCATGAGCTACAACTGTTCTCACTACTACATGATCAAGACACAACTCTTCTGTGCAGAGGGAGCACCTATGGACACGCCAAATTTCTCTCAGGGATATGATTATTGGTAAAAACTACTGGATGGATAGCTGTTGGTTTCTGTCACATTAGAATAGCATCTTTCCTGTTCATCAAGCACTTTCACATACAGTTGAGCCTTATAAGAGCATGGATATAGGTACACTGTCACTTACATTTTATTAGTTATGTAACTGAGTTGCGAGAAGTGAAGTAATTTGCCTAAGATTACTTAGCTAGTGCCAGGGCAAGAACTAGAACCCACCTCTGTTGACAACTATTCCAGTACTCTCTGACAGGTAATTCATCCCTCTAACCTCAAACCTCCATAAGTTGCTCTACTGGGTACACTGAGGATGCTTAAAAAAGAGGAAGACAAAATAAATTTCTTTTGATTCCATATTTCCCTTTAGCTACTGATCCACTATTGTGCTCCCCTATTTTGTAGAATTTTGTAGAATCTCTACTTCCTCACCCCTCATTCTCTATTTATTGTAACCTACTTGGGTTTTAGTCCTGGCTGCTGCACTGAACGGGTCTGGAAAAGTCACTGTGGTAGGCAGCCTCCAGAACAGTCCCTCATGATCACTACATCCTGCTCTTTAGGCTCCCTGGCCCCATCTGCATTGTACCAACGTTGGTCTGTCTGACCGATAACACATAGTGGAAGCTGTGGTACATTACTTCTGAGGTTGGGTTATGAAGCCCCCGGCTTTCACATTGGGCATGTGTATTCTCTCTTTCTCTTGTGTATCACTCACTCTGGGAGAAGCCAGCTGTCAAGATGTGAGAACACTCAGGCAACCTATGTGGAAAGCTACCCGCATGGTGAGGAATTGAAGATTCAAGCCAACCGGTAGCAAGGAACAAAGCCTGCCGGTGGCCAGGTGAGTGAGCACGACGTCAGGTCAGAGATCCGTTAGAAGACTACAGCCCCAGCCAATATTTAAATTGCAACCTCATGAGAGACCCTGAGCCTGAACCACTCAGCTGAACTGCTCTCAGATGGCTCACCCTCAAAAACTGTGCAAAAATAATAAATGCTTGTTGTTTGAAGCTACTGGTTTTTAGGGTGCATTGTTACGCAGGGACAGAGAACTGATACAATCACCAACATCTTTAATCTTGCCAAATGCAATGACCATTATCCTCAGCAGTATTTGAGACAATTGATCACTCCTTATTTGAAATGCTTTCAACTCTTAGATTGCAGGACATCTCAATGTCCTGGTTTTCCTTCTACCTCATTTTCCTTCTACCTCATTTTTCTGTTCTTCACATGTTTAAAGTAAGAATCTATGTGTCTCCTTATACCAATTCCTCAGTCTGGATTTTCCTTCTCAGTGAATGGCACCATCATTGACCCAATTGATCAGGTCAGGTCAGAAACCTGGGAGAGATCTTTATTCTCCTCTTCTCCTCCCCCATAGACTATTCAAAGGACAAACTGATTTCTTGAGCATAACAGCCTTAGCATCATTGGGGAGCTTATTAATCTTGCAGAATCATAGGTCTCTGGCCAGACCTACTTAACCAGAATCTGCATTTTAACAAAAACTTTAATAACTTATATGCACTATTATACGAGAGTACTAATCTAGAGGACCAAGCTTCATTAATTAAGTTGTTGTGTTCTGTAGATCAGTATCCACTTAATTTGCTCTTTAAAATAAGGGATTGTTGTTGTTCTTATTATTTAATAAGTTTGAGAAGAAAACATATAATGTATAATTTAGGTTTTCAAAATTTCTTAACAAAAAATGAATTGGACTCTGTTTAAGTCAGGTTTGAACCCCCTTAATACCAGCTAATTCTCTGTCTCTCTGTCTCTGTCTCTGTCTCTGTCTCTGTCTCTCTCTCTCTCTCTCTCTCTCTCTCTCTCTCTCTCTCTTTTCTCTCTCTCTCACCTGGGCAGCATGTATTAACACTCATTGGTACTACTATTCCACTCCACTGAGAAACACTGTTCCTGATAGTCTCTCCATTATTACTATTTTGTCTCAGACTTTTAATTCTTTTGTTCACTCGCCTCTTATTTAGCATATATTTGCTACTCTGCAGAGAAGCTACTCTGTGGAAGACCCTCTTCTATGTGTTGCAGTGAAAGCAATGTCAGTCAGAGCTGCATAGTGTGCAGCATGTGTACGACTTGGTGGAGTCCTCCTGAGCCCTGTGCAATGGGGGTTAGAGTTACACACGCCACTGCCGGTGATTGTGCAGACTTCAGGATACAGTGGGCAGGAATGACCGGGGCAGCATCAGCAACTAACGCCCTCGTCTCACATCTACCTGGGGAATTCTGGCTCTGAGATGACATCCCCTCATCCTCCTTCCTACATCGCCCACTCAGCACCTTGGGACTGTCTGTAACCTCTTTTCCTCCTGAGCTTCTACGTCTGATCCTGATACATCACATTCAATGGGAATAAAACATTAATGGGTCAAGAGTTTTGCAAGCTTTAATTTGTTTTCTTCCTGAACCGCACCCCCGTCTGGAGAGGTATGTGTCCAGTTATGTATTTTGAATGCCTCTCTGTTGCAAAGTGTTTTCCCACTTGTTTTTACTTGCTTACTTACTTATTCAACACACAAGGAGTAAATTTTCCATGTATTTAAATATTTATATATTTATTCAATGAATATTTACTAATCATATTAAATGTACCAGGAACATAATAACATATCTCGTTATTTAATTAATCTCTTATTATTGAACATATAAATGATTCCAGTGTTTTCCTGTATAAATGCTGATGTTGTTAACATTTTTTTGCATGAAATTTCGTGAAAAATTTTAATTTTCACGAGCTCCATCACTTTTTGTTTAGAGACATACAGTTTTTAAATTGGGAAAAGATAACCTATCTTAAGTTATGATATTTTGCTATCTATCTCAATGGAACAACTCTGACAGTTACTTTAGAAAACTGCTGCGGGATTATTTTATGTAAAATTCACATTGAGCCACACTCTCCCTTTCTTTTACTAAAAGGAATGATGACTCAAGAAAAGTCTCCTCCAATCGGCGACCCCAGGCACTTCTCTTTCTGACATAAATGCAGTTCAGAGCCTGAGGCTGAGAAATCTGCCACCTGATTTTCCACCCACCACACTGAGCCTTTGAACCACAGGATTCCTAAAGACCTCACATTCCTGCTGCATCTGAGTGAGTGGTGGCAAAGAAGGGAAAGAGAAGAAACTTTGCCAAGGAACTACTATTTGTAGGCAGGATGCTAGAGCCTTTAAAAATACTGTGCCTGACACATAAGGTATTCAAGAAACACTTCCAAAATAAAGAACTCTCTTCTTAGAAAACTAAGCCTTCACCATCTCAGTGTCCTTGTTGTAATAATTATGACTTGTAAGTTTCTATACAAACCCTGTGAGTTTAGACATATCTTACTTGTCTGAGATTTGCTAAGCGACTTGCCCAGGCTTGCCAACTAAATAGTGACTGAGCTTGCCCTTGAATCACAAGACCAAGTGTAAGAATGGCTCACATCGTTTAAGCTGTCTCATGAGTCAAGTTCGTTCGCCTGCCAGTGGAGCTGTCTGACATTCAGTGGGGCAAGATACTTCAGGAGACTGCAGGGTTTGCCCTGAGGCTCTCCGATCACTAAGGATGCTGCTGAGCATTGCCTAGTTACAGTGCATCACTGACTGACATCCTGGTACCTTCATAGTCTCCAGTCTAAATCCACCCTCATCTAATGCTTAAATTCCCAATAAAACACACTACCATGTGACTGAACCTGTCCTTCAAAACCTGTTAGTACAGAATCCTGAGGCAGCCCCTTAGATCTTTAGTCTAGTCTAGTCTCAGAATTCCCTGTTAGATTTAATCAAATCAAGACCATGGCAAAAATGGTAAACAAAATCACATGTGATCCATTTTTGAGAATGAATGTAACTGGGGTTTTCTGCTAGGTTTTTAAACTGCATTACTTCATTTCATTCTCTTTACAAACCTATTGGATAAATACTCACAAAAGTTGCAGCATAAAGGTGACTTTCTTAAGGTCATAGAGTTAAGACATAGTCAAATTGGCAGTGTAGATAAGATCTGATTCTGAAGCCAAAGATCTTAAACACTGGGTCAAAGTTTCACAAACGTTAGGTGCCAACCATTAGTGTCACGATCATTGCACAGCACTGTGCAATTCCATGGGGGCACTATCCACTTCTATGCATTGTACGGGGGTCTGAGTGGTTACGAAATTAATTTAGTTAGTCTCAACTTGCATTAGAAAATGCAAAATTAGAAAATACCCAAGTGCATTAAATATAGTAATATAAGTTGTGTTCTATAAAACTTTGTGTGTGTGTGTGTGTGTGTGTGTGTGTGTGTACATCATATACTAGCTGAAAACACAGACTCTGGAACCAAATTACTTGAGTTTCAATCCTGGATCTGCCATTTGCCAACTGCAAGACCTTGTGTAACTTACTGTACCTCTCCATGTCTCAGGCTCTTTATTTGTAAATTAGAGATAATAACAGTGACCACCTCATAAGGTTCCTGAGAAAACTCAAGGAATTAATGTATGTGGTGCCTGGCACATAGTAAGTACTCATTACTATTTTAAAATTTTTCCCCACAATTATTACTACTAGTATTATTGTATATGTGCTGGATCATGATTTTAGATATTTTCTTACTATAAGTCATGGTAAAAAAGTTTGAAACACATGTCCTCAACTATTTTGTTTCCCTTTCAAGTAGGTGCCACTGAAGCTGCAAATAACCAATGACCCTCTGATAATATCTTACTAAATTTGATTCTACTCTTGTGTACACAGTGAGGTTAAGTAAGTCTCCTCTAGTAACCCACTTATTGGAGAAGAGGAGGCAGAAGCAGTGCTGAGGTAACCAGGAATAATTGGTGTGGCTTCATTTCTAATAGTTCAATGGGAACTATCAGAATAAAAGAAGACCCACAGAGAATGTAACCAAAAGCAGCAATGGAAATGAGATGGGACAACATAGCCTTTGAGTTTAAGTCTGTCTTCTCCATCCTCATCAGGACAGAATCCCTAATTGTTTCTTTTACCCCAGCAGCAGGGGTAGCACCCCTCGCATGGTGTATAGGGGAAAGTGGTGTTGGGTTTGTCAGGCCAGTGCATGCCCATGCAGCCATCATATGTTCTTGTTCTCTCTGGAATCTCTGCTTTTAATAATAGAGTTGTTTAGTTGCTTTCCGGGAATTAGTGACATATAAGGAACCTAGAAAAACTGCCCTTTTTCATGCTCCAGAAGTAAGAGGGATTTCCCCAAATCAGTATTGGACTTAGGGAAAGCTACATAATGTGGGACATACATAATGGATAAATACTGGCTTTGAAATATGGAGACTTGGGCTGGATGCCCACCTCTAACGTTTACTAAATGTATCACTGTGGGTAGGCCATGCAGGTCACACATTTCCTTGGGTAGATAATTTTTCCTTTCTATAAGAATGTGTTATGTTATTCCTTGTACTATTACCCTTAAAGAGAGGTTGTGAAGGTCAAATGAGATAGTACATTTTAAATTATTTAATACCTATAATTTTGAGGCTTTTCTGTGACAGTAGGATTGAAATGTCACACAGAAATCTTGATCATAGTACAATGTTTCCTGATATGGACTCACCTATCCCTTCATATTCACCTATCACTACTTTGTCCTTTCAACTCTATGCTCCAGCTACATACATATGGCATATGAAAAAGAACATGACATTTTGTAAAGCATGTATATCAACAAGTATATAAAACATATATTTTAGTTTTATGAAATGTCCTATTCTCTTTCATGTCTTATTTTTCACACCCGCTTTTCTATCTGCCCAGAACAATTTTCTTACCCCATTTACTCACCATGCCACTCTAATCAGATATTACCTTATCTTAAGAGCATTTCTATTTCCCAAGTCTATTTATATACCGCATTGCAGAGTCCTTGCATTTCCGTTGCTATATGATATTATATTTGTTTCTGGTTATAATGGACTCTCTTTCCTTGTTTGTACTAGTCTGGTAATGTCTAATTTGTCACTGATAAATTTCTAGTATTTTTCAGTGTCTGGAACATAATAGTTGCTCAATAAGTGCATGTTGATTCAAAAAGTTATTTATATTCATCTCTTCAAATAAATTATGATCTTATCTTGACGAATGGGCTGTCAACCAGGAACAAATTGTTGGGCAATCAGGTGTGGAGAAGGTAAAGTAGGACAAGGAGTCAAATTGAAAGTAACAATCAAACCTCATTTACTTATAGTAACAGTGCAGGCAAGAGGGAAAAGAAAAAGCCACTGACTACTCACTGTTCCATTTTCCCCACAAAATAGCACCAGGGAGAGTCAGATGACACACAGCACAGCTAGGTGTGGGTGGGGTGGACGCGGGCGCAGTATGGCTCACTGTTGAGAAGCATCTAACAAGGTCCGTGAGTCTTTATGGATTGGGTTTTAGGAGAAGGGAGAAGGGAAGGCCAAGAGTGAGTCTGAGTAAGAGAAGAGTGCCTCAGCCAAGGACGCTGAGAGGGAGGCCTCTGAATGGACATGACAGGATGAGGAATGCAGACGTGCATCTGAGCACAGCTGGCCTCGGGGAGTCTGCGTCCTTGATCCCAACTCTCCCTAGAAAGCAGAAATGGCTGGGCTCTGCACCGAGTCTAGTGAGGGCAGTTTCCTTCCATGAGGCCGCTAGGCAAAGCCTTGTATTAGCTACGGTCAGGCCAGAAGGATCACACGTAGGATTTGGGCTTCAAGCTAGACCGTCCTTCAGCTCCACACCGTGGCACTTTAGGGAGGGCTCGAGTGAGAAGCACGGGCTACCTCGCCATAGTCTCCAATGTGTTCAACATTGAAGATATTGGCATGTTGGCTCAAAGGATCCGGTGCTGGGACTGGATTCTTAGCCTAGGCCAGGGTTTGGCAGATAGAACAGCTTTTCCATCTGTCTTGGCACCTTCTGATGACAGTGGTAGTCTGTGCATACCGTCCAGTATAGGACGGTGTCTGATTTCCATAGGCCATCCTCTCATGGATTCAAGAGTCAATGGGCTGCATATCTGCTTGCTCTGGGATGGGGTGGAAAATAATCCAGTCTCCAAGTTTAGCTGACATGAGCAGTCTGTTCAGTCAGCATTGGGGCTTTTCTGATAAGCATCCACATGGATAACAAAAAGACTACAAGCAGTAGAACCGATTTTTATCCAAATGTCTTGTCCCCACAGGGGGGCTTGTTTTACATGCCAGTACTTCTTAGTTGCCCCACCAAATGACTAGTCCATGACTCGGTACAGAGCAGGGTTAGGTAGTGCCATGCTCTTCCACATGCTTCACTAAGATGACCCTAACTGCAGCATTTTCCCATCAGGCTTTAGGGATTAAGGTGAGCAAGAATACACATAGAAGCCACAATATATCTATTCCCAATAAAATGTTCAGTAGTGGGAACCATAACAATGGAGGCTGTCAGGGCTAGAAGAAACCCACCCATAGCTGGCCCTGGGCAAAGGTCCCAGTGATGGTGGCCTCAAATCCAAAACAGAAAGCAGTAGCCTTTTCCCCCTCCTCCTGGTGCCAGGGGTGTGGGGATTATTACAGTTGCCTGTGCACCAGTGTACCAAAGACCCAAGAAGTGCAATCCTCCTCTACCTCCCATTGAACTATGACCTGCAGACAGAGGGTCCTTAGCCTGACCCCTAGTCTTATTTATTTGTGAAGGCTGAGAGAGTCCACTAAAGGATGGCAGTGCTTTGTGACTCATCTGCAGGCTCATTGGCTGGGCAGAGGGAATAGTACTTGTGTCAATCACGAAGCTTTCATTGGCTGCACACTGAGCCCCCAGTGGCCTGGTTTCTGGCCATGAATTACCTGGGGGAGGGTGAGAGCTAAGAATCAGGTGGACCCGCAGGTAAATAGCAGATTCTCCAGCTAGGACTCCTGTAGGTGGTGTAAGGCGGGTCACTTTGGGCACAGTCCTGGCTTCCACGGTGGTTGGGAATGGTGGCACCCAGAAGCCTATGGTGGGGTGGCACATATGCCCTACCCACAAATGGAGCTGCACGGGATTGGTTAGGGGAGCCTACTTCCCACCCTTATATCGCCCTGTCTCTGCTGATCAAACTTTGAGGCAAAAAGCTCTGGTAGCCTTGCAAAGAGCGTCCTCTCCATGGCACCTTTGAGCCTGAATGAGGGTGGCATGGGCCTGTCCAGCTGCTGGACAATGTGGTCTGTGTCCAGCTGCTGGAGTTCAGCTAGTTTGGTGGTGGCTGCTATCAGCACAGTCTGAAGGAGAGGATTTGTAGTAACACCGCCCACAAGGTACCCACAAGGTACCACCCTCCACAAGATTGTCTCCTTTATCACGTAGGCAAACTAACCAAATTTCTAAGTTCTCTTTGGGCCAATGAGCAAAGTGACCCTGAAGCACGACATTGTTTTTTACGGAAGACATGAGTCTCAACCACTCTTTGGGCTACAGGGCGTTATTAGCTGGTTAGAGTTAATAGGTTATTGGGTACAACTCAGCTCAGGCCTCTAATGTCCCCAGTCTCACTGTCAGAGAACCAAGAGCAATGGTTAGGGAACTGCTCCCTAGGTTTCTAAGAGCCCTTTTGTTGGATTTCTAATCAGATCCACTAGGTGAGCTCAACCAGGTTGTCGCGGACTAAAGAGAAGGACCAGTGTTCCTTCCCCCTGTGAACTGAAAGGTGTTTGTAAACAATATGCTAGTACCTCCCGAGACCCATGGGTGAAGTACTCTCAGGAACCCTTGGGATTCCTGCACTTCCCAAATAGCATGGTGCTCAACTCACCAACTGCTTAGTGCTGATTTGTCAAGGTGTGGAGATGGACACTTAGGACGATGAACCAAGTGAAAGGCACAATCAAGCCCTTCTTCCCTTGTGTGACAATGCAGACAAGAGATAAAGAAAAAGGCACTGCTCCTCACCGGTCCCTTTTACCCCATGAAAAGGCACTGGACAAGGGTCAGATGACACTCAGTGCTGATGGGGATGGGGATTACCTCACTGTCCGCTGCTAAGGAACACCACGCAGAAGGCCTCAGCCTTTTTAGGGGCCTAGGGTGGCAGGGGTAGGACAGAGTGAAGGGGCAGGAGTGGAAAAGTACTGAGTCAGAGGGGAGAAAAGTGCCTGGGTCGAGGCCCCTGGTAAGGAGGTCTTGGTGGAAGTGTCCCCTAAATGGAGGTGTCCTAGTTAGGAAGGCAGATATTCTGTTCATATGATCACTGCTGGCCTGGGAGCCTGGGGGGCTCCACCCTCCACTGCAACTCCCTCCAGAAAGCTGCAATGCACTGGCTATGCTCCAAGTTTGGCGCGGGAAGGGCAGCTTCCCTCCGTGAGGTCATTCAGACAAAGCCTTGTAATTGTCTGTGGTCAGGTCTGAAGGATCACACCGGGGGCTTTGGCCTGGGGCTGGACTCTTCAAAGATAATCTGAGTAGGTCCAGATGAATGAAGAGACAAGGGTGACACTGAGAGGAGAATTAATTGTTGCGAATACATCTGAAGCCAGAGACAAATGAGGTCTTGTCCTGCTCTGTAACTCATTTTGCCTGTTCAGCACCAACTTCAATGTATAATTTCCATAAATTTAATTTTTCTGTTTTATTCCTGCATCACTATAATTGAGACAAGGAGAGACTGATAGCCAAGGAGAGCTCATATCCAAGCGTGAGAACCAGGACACCCCAAGGAGGCTGAGACCAGGTCCAGTGGCACATGGGACAAACAGGTGAACTGGACAGCCCAGATGAGGATACTGAAGTTATCTTTCACATACTTCTCAGGTCCTTCCCATCATCACCTCCCAAGAAGTACAGTTCCTGACTTCTAACCCATTTCAATCTAGAACAGAAAATAGAAGCATGCATCTGAAGGATGTTGTGGCCACATGGAAAGCCTGGCAATTTCTCTTTTCCTTCTCATAGCAATGCCTGGAGCATACACCAGGCATTCTAGACAAAGAACACATGCCAGTGATGACAAATTCCACAGAGAAGGGAGAATGGCCTGTGAAGGGAGGAAGAGTAAAAGACATATCTTACAAATTACTGAGCTATGAGCCTTGGCACCTCGGTTTTTTTAATTTCAAAAGCACTGTGTAATGGGCTATATACATGTAAGTTGTTTTTCCTTTCTTGGATTTCTCCTAACTCATTTGCCACTGGTCTCAGCACCCCAGGAGGATAGAAATAAATTTATTTCTGCTGCCTCAGGTTTTCTTCTTATAAATGGTTGGGGGAAAATGAGGAAAATAGTGTTTTATTTTCTTTATGAAGCTATCATAGGATTTGTAGGCATACAACCAAAGAACTAAATGACAAGAAGTCAGGGAATACAAAACATCTGCAACCAAATGACGGTTCTCAGGGGGGATTTGGAAATGAGTGCAACTGAGAAGATAAGAGTTGACAGAGAGAATATCATCTCCTGCTTTGGTATTGCTCTGATCATACTTTTCATCAATTATTTACAGAGGGAAGATCTACATTAAAATTAATCATGAAATTCTGAATTGCTCCTTTACATTAATAATGAAACAACTGCACCAAATGCAAACAGACACTGATAATAGAATATGAAATAATGCTTAACACGCAAAGGGAAAGGCCTATTTAAATGAAACACCCAGAGGTTTCTATCATGTACTATCATCCCTCATGTACTATCATGAGGGATATGGTCCACGACCCGGATCAGCAACATTTACCTGACAAAAATGTTGATGTCTGTTTCATCTGCAGCTGTCATATTAGAGCTATGGTCAGAGCTGCCCCAACCAACTATTGAGTACCTGGGAGCTTGAGGGTAATTTAAACCATGGTGAATTGTCCAGTAGAATTTGGGGAGGATACATGGAGAAGACATCTCAGCCTGGACACCTCGCATGGCAAATACGAGCTTTTAGATGGTATGCTTCTCCTTTCCACTTCTCATCATTCAGTCTGAAATTTACATACCAGTCTTTGTCTCTCATATGAACTCATTCTTGGTCATCTCTGCTCACAAGGACCTTCTCTTTTTAAACATTTCTGTATTGTATCATTTTCCCTGTCATATTCTAGCATTTTGTTATATAGTGTCTTGGAATCCTGGCTGCTACTAGCACTAGATTTTCTAATTTCATTGTCTCTACCTTTAATACTTTTCTCCAGGTTGAGGCAGGTTTCCAGTCACCTTTCTTGGCTATGTATTAAAGAATTTCTGTGGCCTTGGAAAAGGGTTTAAGGGTATTGGGATCCATGGTAACACTGACCCTCTATTTGACAAGAATTGAAGAACTTGAAAAACAAGGAAAAGAAAAAAAGAGCCAGAATGACATGTCAGGAAGTGAATGGAATTTCACACAAAAAGACCAGAGTTTGAGTTTGTCTCTAATCACTTATTACTTAGGCAATTCAAAGCTAGTCATTTAATTACACTTGGATCCTCCTATGTAAAATGGGGAAGACTATTTTATTACCCATGCCCAATCTCATAAGACTGCCTGAACTGTTGTATACTAAATATTTTGTATGTTGTACAAAGCCATCCACACTTACCTAAGACGCTGTTTGGCACAGTGGATAAGGATATAAGCTCTGGGGTACACCTTTTGGGTTTGAATCCTGGCTCAGCAACTTCCTAATGTGACCTGGACACCTCAGTGGCTTAATTTCCTAATCTGCAAAATAAGGATAATTATGGCATCTCATGAGATTATTATGGGAAATAAATGAGTTCCCTTGTGTATAGTATTCCAGACAGTGCCAATAAGCAAGTACAAAATAAATATTAGAGAACAAATAGGAACATACTTGTATAGCTTTTAGGTCAAAAGGACTTGAATAAAATTTGGAAGTCAGATTGGCTAGGAAGTGGCATAGAAAAAAGAGAGGCTGTTTGATGGAATCTAAAACTAAGAGTGAGTTTTGTTTAGGATGACATGTTAAGACAATTACCAGCTTAAGTTTGCTTTTCCTGACCAAGAAATAAGTATTTCTCCTTTGCCTCATCGAACATCCTGTACCACTATAATTTTTTAAACATTTTTAACATGTCCAAAACTGAGCTTCTGAGAGTCCCACCTTTTCTTATACCTATTTTTTCTGCAGTCATCCCCAATTAATGATAATTGTATGTTTAAAGTTGCTTTGACCAAAACATTCCAATTCTTCCTTGACTAATTTCTTGCTCTCTACATTCATTCCATCTGAAGTCCTCTTGGCTTGATCTGTAAAAAGTGTCCAGAATCTGACAATGCCTCCCAATATCAGCGAAATGATGCTTTAAGATACCACCTAAATTATTGTACCAGTTTCCTAACTGGTCTCCCTGCATTTATTCTGGCTTATTTATTGTGTTGGCCACGCAATGGTGAGAATGAACCTGTTAAAATCTATGTCAGCCACTTTTCCACTGAAAACTCTTCGGTGGTTTCCTAACTTAGAGTAAGAGCCAAATTCCCAGCATGGTCTTCAGCTGTACATGATCTGGCTCCTGTTTACCTCTTGGTGTCTTCCGTTATTCCTGCCCTCCATCTCTGTTTGTTCTGCTCCAGTCACACTGGACTCCTGCTATTGCCAAGACACTTCATGTTTCTACTCAAGGTCCTTGCGTAGGCCTGGAATGGTATTCCCCAAATATCTACATAACATGGCCCCTTGCCTCCTTTAAATGTTTTCTTATGTCAACACATCAAGGAGGCTTTCCTTGATACTTAAAATTGCAACCATTCTACCCTAGCATCCCTCTTCACCTCCCGCGGCTTATTTCTCTCCTTAACATATCATCTTCAGTATATGATATGATTTTTTTCCTGCCTCCTCGCCAGAATGTAAACATCATGAAGACAGTGTTTTGGGGCTGCTTGCTCACTGCTCTATTTTAAATGCTTAGAAAATGGCTGATCCTTAGGAGGTACCCTCAATACTTAGGAAATGAATAATGAACTCATTCAATAAAATTCGATTACTTGTGTACCGCTGTCACATGATTGTCCACTATCATATAGGCTTTCAAAAACATGGAATATTCTATTTTAGTCATTATCACTACGCACATTCTTGGCTCTTAGTAAGCCCTTAATAATATTTTGGGTACAAAGAAAGGGGAAAATGCTGAATTAACCTGAAGAACTTGCTATACGGACACATGTCATTTGGAGAAGATTGGTTACAAAGGAGGTGAGTGAGAGAAGAGGGAGGAAACAAACATTTGTTGAAGATTTGCTAACTTGTACATATTTTCAAAATAACCGCTTGAGATAGAAAGTGGTTTGTGCCCAGTTAAAAGATGGGATAACTCATATCAAAGGTTTTAAGTAACTTGTCTACGGTCACACAGCTAGAGAGGCAAAGCCCTTACAACTTTCCAGTGTGTCATGTGATGCCAGTGTGAATTGCTGCTTACTCTAAGCCAAATAGTTCCTTTGGACAAAATATCCCCACGGATAAAATATCCTTAACTTTGTCTTAATGTTTGGACTGATCGTTTCTCCCCCTTGGTTGGTAGATTTTTTTTCTCTCCAGTGAAAGAAGTCAATTATTAATTCAGTCAGATTTAAATTTCACTAGAGAAAACTTCAATTCTCTTAAAACACTCACTTATGACTCAGTCTTTCCTGCTTTTCCAATAATTTTACCTCAATCATCATCATCAAGGATCCTTCCTCAAGTATTTGCATATTTCGTTATTAATAATTAAACTAAACCACCATCTTTATTTACTTTGTAGAGGCTTGTGGGATCTGGTAGCAAGCCAGATGTGTGCAATTAAGTTGGATATCACAAAGAACGCCCCAATCAGCCGCATGTGGGCTTCAGGCTTGCTCATTAACGTTTCTCTTTGCTTTCTACAAGTTTATGTCTGACAGTTACCTTGTGGGAAACCTGACCTGGCAAAGTAAAGGTCTTTATTTGTTTAATTTTTAATCCCAACTGATCTTTGATGTTTTTTTCTAGTTCGTCTACTCAGGAATGAACAGTCATTGGTCCTGCATTAGAGATTGCTTTACTTGGGTTTGTTTTTGAATGAGATATCAAAATTAAGTTTTCTCCAGCACCCCCTTCCCAGCTCCAACAATCACAACGTAGAAGTGAAGCCTTGAGCAATCGAGCTTATGGGCCTGAAAATTATATCACATCACTCTTTAATGCAATGTAGGTAGAAATCCATTTTGGAAGAGTGACTCTTGATCAGATCGAGGCAGTTATTCAGAAGAGACATGAAAAAAAGGAAAGGTGCTTTTCATTACACAGGAAACAGCTCAGATCTAACCAAGCATCTCCCTAGGGGGAAAAATAAAGGTAATTAGAATTAAACAGGCCATCTGCACTATCCCTGATTAGAGAAAAGGAATAAAATTCTATTTAATTTTACGAGATGACCATGGAAGCAAAGGCACTGTGAAGCAGCACCTCATTAATAACATGAAAGGAGACCACCCAATTTTACAATTATCTCAGTTTTCATAGTGGAGAACAAAAGAAGTGCTTGATTGTGTGAGTGGTGACTTACTTTTTTCATGGTATCATTTTTCTACAAGTGGCGAGGAGTGCTTAGTCACAACACTAGTCAATGGATCATCTCAGGGTGTGGATTATGTCAGGGGGGTTGGAAGATGAGCCCAAGTGAAGATAGGGAAAGGACTAAAACTGCCCCAAAGCTTTTAAGGGAAGTTGAGAGGGAATACCGATAGTAAGCATTGAGTCTAAAAGTCAGATTGAGATGACAAAAGAAGGACTATGAAATAAAAGAAAAAACCAGACACATTCAGAGATAGATTAAAAATGGCAAAAGCAACACAAACAAAAAGCAAATTTTTTCATGGCAGTTATGATGTTAAGTACTTACGTATATTAATCCTTTGAGAAAATATGTGAACCACATGTATATCAGGATTGACCAATTTGTAGCCCAGGAAATCAGAAATTAGACAAGGTAAATAAGTTGCATAAAGGCATGCAGCTCTCAAGTAGCAAAAGTAGGATTCCTACCTTAATCTATTTCATACAAAAGTACATGTTCTCCTTCAGTATTTTAAACTCTGTCAAAGCAAGGCAGTCCTGAGTAACTACTGTGAACATAATTTAGGTCATTGTGATATCTCTTAATTTGTGAATGAAAATACCAAAATTGGGTAGGTTAGTTTGGCTTAAAGATAAATGGTTAGAGTATACAAACATAAAGACATTAATAAATGGGGCATTCCAAGTCAAAAATTGTGAAATTTTATCCCCACTCTATGACAAATTTATGGAATTTTGGGAATGTCATTTCGTCTTTCTAGGTTTCAGTTTCCCCATGTTTATTATGATGGGATTGAATTTGCTTGTCTCTGGGACTCCTAGATAAATCATTTATGATTCTTCTATGGTATATGTCTACCAGGTCACTGGAGCTCAAAATGATCATGAATGGTCCAAGTGGTTTGGCTTATATTTTAATATGCCCTAATATTTATTAAGTTCTTTATGCATATATGACACTGTTTTAAATACATTATTTAATCCTTTCAATAAAACTATGAGTTAAGTTCTATTAATATTGTTACTGCCATATTACAGGTGAGGAAACTGAGCACTCAAAAACTGGGTAAATTTCCCAATGTCATATAGCGAAAAGTTGTAAATTCTAGGATTTAATTGTCAACGTTTTAGTCTGAGAGTTTGTGTTCTTTCTTATTGTCCTTATCTGCTTCTGTCATCACCAGATGATTATATCCAGTATCTCTTCACAGGGTATTTACACATTTTAATGAAACCTAAAACACAATGGGCCTGGGGTGCTATTTATATTTCATTTTGAGAAAAGCCCCTCCTGAAATATTTTTGAGAATTTAAGTAGTGATTTGAATTTTGTTTGTATAATCTGAATCATCTTAAACTCTATGCCAAAGTTATTAACATGGCAATTCCCACCTAGAATTTTCTTCAGCAGCAAAACGTTTAATTGTAAGTCTACTCTTATGAATATAGATATAAAAACCCTGAACAAAATACTAGGGAGTTGAAACCAGAAATAATTTTAAAGGATTATATATCATGACCATGTGGGAATCTATCTTAGTAATGCAAGGTTAGTTTAATATCTCAAAATAAATTAATGTAACACATCACATCAACAGAATAAAGGACAAAAACCATACGATCATCTCAATAGACACAGGAAACTATGTGACAAAATGCAGCACCCACTCATGATAAAAACACTCAACAAACTAGAAACAGAAAGTAATTTCCTTAACCTGATAACAAGCGTTTAAAAGAGCATCAGGAGCAAGACAAGGCTGTCTGTCAGCTCTTGCCATGTCTAATCAATATTGTCCTGGAGGGCCTAGCCAGGACAATCAGGCAAGAAAATGGAACTAAAGGCATCTCTATTGGAAAAGAATTAATAAAACTATCAACTATGGTCCAGATGTTAGTGACCACCTCCCCAAATTCATATGCTGAAATTCTAGTGTTACGTATTAGGAAGTAGGACCTTCGGGAGTGATTAGGTAATGAGGACTCTCTCATAAAGAATAAAAGTAGCACCATTATAAAGGAGGCCTAAGAGAGCTCCTTTGCCCTTTCTGCCATGTGAGGAGGAGGCAATGAGAAATCTGCCACCCCGAGAGGGTCCTCACACAACTGAAATCAGCTGGGACCCTGATTTCAGACTTCCAGCCTCCAGAAACTGAGAAAAAAGTATCTGTTGTTTGTAAGTTACCCAGTCAGCGGTGTTTTGTTACAGCAATGATTCTGGATTAGACAATGGTTTCTTAAATATGACCAAAAACAAAGGCAATAAAAGAATGAACTGTACATCATTAAAATTAAAGACAATTGTACTCCAAATGAAGCCATCAATGAAGGGAAAAGAAACAACCCACAGAATGGGTAAAATTTGTTTCAAATCATAAATCTCATAAGGGACTTGTATCTAGAATATATTTAAAAAAAACTATTATAACTTGATAAAACATGAACCAAATTAAAAATGAGCAAAGGATTTGAACAGACATTTCTACAAAGAAGATATATGAATGGCTAAATGCACACAAAAGTATCCTCAACATCATTAGTCACCAGGGAAATCTAAACCACAATGAAATGCCATTTCACACTCACTAAGATGGCTATAACCAAAAAGATAGATAGTAAGTGTTTGTGAGGAAATGGAGAAATTGGAACCCTTATACATTACTGTAGAATATAAAATGGAGTAGCTGTTTTTAGAAAACAGTCTGATAGTTTCTCGAGTGGTTAAATGTAGAATTACCCTATAGTTCAGCAATTCTACTCAGAAATATACACATGATAAATAAAAAGTACATGTTCACACAAAAACTTGGGCATGAATGTTTATGACAGCCAAAAAGTGGAAATAACCCAAATGTCTGTCAATGGGGGATAAATAAAATGTGGTATTTCAAAACATGAGATGTTGTTCTGCCATAAAAAAAGAAACGAAGCACTGAAACATGCTACAACATGAATAAACCTTGAAAACATTATACTAAGTGAGAGAAGCCAGTCACAAAGGACCACATATTTTATAATTCTATCTATGAAATATTCAAAATAGGCAATTTTTTAGAGACAGAAGAAGACTGGTAATTGCCTAGAATTTAGTGGGTTAAAGGGATTAGTGGATGATAGCTAAAGACTGCAGGTCTTCTTTTGAGGTAATGAAAATATTCTAAATTGATTGTGATGATAGATATACAATTCTGTGACTACACTATAGGACATTGAATTGTACCCTTTAAATGTCTAAATGTATGTTATGGGTAAATTGTATGGTATGTAAATTATATCTCCATAAAGCTATTTTAAAAATTAGTATGTCTATCCAATTTGATACAAATAACATTCTATGGATTTCATCATTGTTGGATGGTTTTACCCTATGAGACCAATTGTCCCTCAGAAATAATACCACTCTTCCATCCCCCAGCTCTTTTTGTTTAGATCCATAGCCTGGAACTACACCTCTATCTCCATTTCTTAAATGTGGTTTATGTTTTTGCTCAAAGAACTGGAGAGAAGAGAGGATATTAAATGTAGGAGGAATTAGCAAATGTTTCATGGAGAAAGTAGCCCATTGTAAAAATAAATTCTCTAGATGAGGTAGTATTTCAAAAATTATATCCTTTGTCCCATTTGTTCTCTACTGAATCATTGTCGGAAGATGTCAATTTATATTCCCATCACCAAGTGCCCATTTAGTGATTTATGCTTACCTCCCAAAGTATCTCACTCTATTTTTGACTATTCTACAGAACAGCTCTTATAACTAGCAGAACTCTCTTTCTCAATAAGTTGAAACCTAAATGCTTCTGTTTTTATCCCTTAAGGCCAATAGGTCAAGTCAAATTTCTCCTTTCATCATGATTACCCTTCATTGATTCGCTAGTATCTATCATGCCCGGGAGCAAAAAGGTGAGACGGAATAAGCACAAGAATTTGATCTGGATAGACAGACCATGGGCCTTGGGCAAATTACTTTAACGTCTCCTGAGTTTCACTTTCAAATCTGTAAAATGAGAGTAATAAAGCCTATCTTGCAGAATGCCTAATGAAATTTGTTGGGTAGCTTTTATGTTTAAATGCCTAGCAGATAGTAGGTTGTTCTAGAACATTAGTTTCCTTTTCTTTACTGTCACTTGCTTCTACTTTTTTTCCAATAAACTTTTCCAGCTACTTCAATCAGCTAATGCAAAATGATTGTAGGTAAAATATGTAAACTATGTGTATGCTGACCTGTAAGCATACGTTATAACGGAGAGTAACGCAGAGGGGATGCTTTTGAGATCAGAGGGATTTAGGCAGCCTACTTTGTAGGGAATTCACAATATTTTCTCTGCCACATAGGCTGGACATGTACCTTCTTTCTTCTTGTTACTGTAGGCTAAAAGAATAGGGCCATGGGGAGAGAGTGGGAAGAAAAGAAGGAGGATGTGAAGGGAGACAAAGGAAAGGAAGAAGATGAGATCATTCTTAAGAAAAGGTGTAGCTGTCAGACCAGCCAGAACTAGATTTTGGTGACTGAGGACGCCATCTTGTCCCTCAAGGTGAACTTCAGTTAATAATAGATCACATTATTAGCATTGCAGGCAGGGAAAAATCTCCACTCTCTGTGTCGCCACGACAATTCCAACAAGGGCCAAATAAGGACAAGGGAATCCCACCTCCCGTCGGGAAGGCGTGGTCATCGAGGACCTGCCTGAGAAAAATCTACATGCCACCCTTAAAACTTGAATATTTTGTGTGCTGATTCTAATAAAATCCTAAGCATTTTAATTCTTTGGGGCAGTTGCTCTTCTTCTGGGCCTGCCTGCTCTCACACCATTTTGAGAGTACTCTTCCCCCCCCCCCCAATAAATTCACTGCTTCGTTGACTTTGCCTACTTGGCTTTTGTGGTGCATCCTTGAATTCTTTCCTGTGATGACACCAAGAACCCATTCTTCGGTAACACTCTGGCCATCCATAACAATTTTTTTCTTGAACACGTTCAGTGAAGGTGACCATTGGGCTTAGTACTTTCCTTGCAACGATCTTAAGCATTTACTGTTATAATCCGCATATGAGAAAAACAAGACTCAGAGAAGTGGAGAGACTTGCTGAAGGTTTCATAAACAATGCCATTCTATCTCCAAAGCTTCCTTCTTCATTACTGGAGTAGCAGAGTTGGGTATCAGTTACCCTGATTTTATATAAGAGTTAGGGTTGCCTCCAGCAAAACTCCTGCATCTGTTGTGATTTGACTCCCTTCACAGGAAGGTAAAAATAAAATAAATGAAAGAACACCTGGTTAGTGAATCAAAAATTCAAAGTTTTCATTCTGATTATACCATTAAATGACTGTGGGAGCCTATTATTTTAAAGAATAATATTAATAATTATATGTAGATCATTGATTATGTAGACTTTTAAATGAATCATTTTATAAAACACTCTAATCTTTTATACCCTCCCACCCTCACCTCTACCTATATTCCTCAGGGGTGTTTTTTGTTTTGCTTTGCTTTTTTTTCAGGATTAACTTATCCAAGACTGATTCCAGGTAGTCTTCCTGCCAGAACAGAAATTAGCATGCTGCAGAGCTCTGTGGACACCTGCCACAGCCCCAAATTGTGGTCCTGTATCCTTGAGTGCCCCAAAACTCTCTTGCGGGGGGGTCTGTATCATTAACATTATTTTTATAATTATACTCAGATGTCATTTACCTTTTTGACTCTTATTCTCTCAGAAGTGCACAGTGGAATTTTCCAGAGACTGCCTGACATGTGATATCACAACAGATGGAATACAGAAGCAGATGTAAGAATCAAGGTGTCTTCCAGACATTAAAAGCATTTGCAAAAATGTCAAACAATGCCACTAATTTTCCATCTTGCTAACTATTTTTTTGTTTTGGAAAATACAATTTTTAATTAAAAATGTTAGTGTTTATGTTAACACGAAAAGGGATTATTATTTTTAAATGAATTAATAAATATTTTAAGAAATGTATCAGTTCTAATTATTTCTAGTACAGTAAATATCAACATATAGAATCCACATAAACATACATTTTTAGACTTTTCAATAATTTTTAAGACTTCAAAAGGGTCCAGAGACCAAAAAAGTTGAGAACATTGGCCTTAGGCAATCAATCCTGACAGGGTGCCGAGATGGTCTAGAGCTGCAGCCTTGCCCATACCAGAGAAGGGGCTGATGTATTATCTAGACATCCTACAGCCACATGTGCCACCCAAATGAAATAGACAGGAGAAAACCCTTTATATGATATTGTTATCTCACTGAGTTTCCACCAATTAACCTAATCCAAGGAGAGTGTGTTTACTTCTTGGTCATTCACACACACTCATTCAGCATCACTAATTTAAATTTTCTGTCAAACAAACATGAGTCCAAACATGAAACCCAATTAGAAGTTCTGAGAAATGGGTGAGTTGAAAAATATGAAGAAAATGTAGATTCTGGAATTTTAGATTTTTCTGGTATTTTATATGGAGGCTTTTTATATTAAAAGCCTCTTTGATAATAGTCTCATTACTCTAAATTCCAGTGGTGGTTTTACTATTATATATTATGTTTTTAGGAGGAAAAATGTGACGATTGCTTGGAATACATAATATTTTGTTGCTGTAGCAACCTCTCATTTGTTGTTTATGCTTGGTAGTATCAATGCTCTTACAGAATCCACAAATATACTAACTCTGGTTTGACCACATGACTTGTTTAGGCCAATGGGAACAATAGCAAATACGATTTAAGCAGACTTGAAATTTTCACATTTAATTTTGTCCTCTCTTTCTGTTCTTATAGCCCCAAGCTACCACGTAAACAAGTGTGGGCTAGCCAGCTAGAAGATCAGAGACAATGGCACGTATGCCAGCTACACCCTTCACAACAGCAGAGAGCAAATCAACTGTCAGATGTGCAACTGAGAATATGCAAGATCAACTAACTTCAACCCACCCCACATCTGACCACAGATGCATGAGCAAGGCCAGATGAAAGCCTCAAGCACATGAGAATGACCTAGTAACATTGAAAGCCAGATAAACGGCTGCTGTTTTAAGCTTTAAATTTTGGTTGATTGATTATAAAGCTGCAGATATTTGATATGGAAATTTATTATAATTTTAATGCCTCTAAAAATCCTTATGAAAACTTCTTTGTTACATGTTTAGTCTGTCACATTACCTGACTTCTACTGAGGAAGTAAAGGAGCCAATAAAAGCTGTCAAGATTTCTCTCTTAATTTGTGTTACTCCTGAGCCTTTGAAGATTGTGATTTGGATGTGTTTTGGGAAGACTGGGTACATACTGATAGAGAGTTTGGAGTAGGTACATTTATTTGATTAACTGTAACAACTTTCACATTCTGAGCTTCGGTTTTCTCCAGTGAATGAGTTGAAGGACTGAAAATTTCATTTTGTTTCCCCCAGGAAATTTTGAAAAAAAAATTCTGTTACAGCACAATAAATAATTGTGAGTTCAGCAAATAAAGATTACTTGATAATATTGTACAGATAAACGGCTTATTAGGAATATCAAACTAGTTGGTAGCAGAACTCAAAGTATTAAAAGGCAAAATGCAGCTATTAGGGGTGAATTGGTAGCAGAGGTTCAAGCTGGAGATTCAGGGAGAGGAACCACAAAAACCACTTACTTAAAGTTTTCCTTAGGTACACTTGACAAGGGTCAAGTACAGCTCGATGTGGAGGTCCAGATCCAGAGTGATGCATGTGAGTGTCAGTTGCCTTAGCCCGGGCCTGACGGGAGCCCTTTTAGACTAGGCACAGGACCAGTCCCTCTAAGCTTCTGACTTTGACTTAGTTGGTGGGAATCAGAACCAAATTTTAGCTCCATCACTTACTCATAAATGACCCTCTCCAAGACATGATCTACAAAATGAAGTACTAAAAATACCTAAAAACCAAAACAAACAAACAAAAATCTACATTTGAAATTATGAGAATGACATGCACCTTTCTAATTTTTTTTTTTTGTGTGTGTGTGTGTGACACTACAATCTACTTAAGCAAATAAAATGTAACCCTCTTTCAGGGCCACATTATGACTTTTGTTGGCCTCTGGGCAATTTTGCCTTTGTGGGCCCCTTCTTCCATAAAAACATATTAAAAATTATATTTTATGACTGCAGTAGTATAAAGACAAATGTAATCTTTGACCTTAAAGGTTAATTTTTTCTGATTTTAAAATAAATTAAAACATTTCTATGGGGGAAGGGGGACCCTAAGCTATCTTAAGCATTCTCATCACAAACCAACCAACCAAAAAAAAAAGTTAACAATGTGAGGTGATGTGATGAATGTGTTAATTATCTTTTTCTTGGTAATCATTTCATAATGTATATCAAATCATCATGTTGTACACTTTGAATATGTACAATTATATTTGTCAACCATTGCTCAATAAAGCTGGAAAATGGAAAAAAAACAATAGAATTTGTAAAAATATCTGTCAAGATGCCGGGAATGAGAATAGATGGTGGAGAGTCCAGTTGAGTAAGAGAATTTTTTTCATTAATGAGATAGGAAATAATCTATAAAAGAAATAATTGGTAAGTTTGAAGTTTAACTATTTTTACTGCTACTTAGTAGTATGTGTGAAGAGGAGGTGGCTGATGATAATAAAGATTAAATCATTATTGATAACAAAGAGTCAATGCTGACAAATCCATTAGGCACAGTAGAGACAGTACCTGAGAGCCAGAATCCTTTCTTTTACAAATACTGGTTCAACTCCAGTCTCCTTGGGCCCATTATGCACATCGTGTTGGTCTAAATTGCTAACATCCCATGAGGAAGAAAATAAAGACAAAAGCAGAAAAAAATAAATTAGAAAGCAGATCACAAAAATAGCTCAACTGTTACATAAATTCAAGATGTGGACCTTTGGGGAAAATTATTATAATACATATGTTTCTGGCAAAGCTGAAAAAGAAAAAAAGGAAGAAAGCACAAGTGAAAAGAAAAATTGCTGGGATGAATACATCATGCAAAAATGATGTAAAATTACATATTGTGTACACAAATGTGAAAATCCTAACGAAGTTCTTTTTTGTTAATCTATTCATAAAAATTAATAAAATAGAATAAAGTTGAAAAACTGAATATACGAACATTCATGCAAAATATTTTATATGTTATCTAAGAATTATTTCTAAAAGTCTTTTGAGGTTAAATGTTTTTACTGTGGAGTCTTTCATACTTGTGGTAGCCAATTCCTATGCTATATGAATCAATTTTTCCAGAAAAATAAAAGATGTAAAACCATTCAATTTACTTCATGAAGCAAGGACAGCTGATTTTAAAACATTACAAAGATGGCACATTAAAGGAAACTGTGAATCAAAGAGATTTATTTATTCGAAATAAAATGGTAGTGAATCAAACCCATCAGTGCATCAAGAAAATAATGAACTAGAGAAAGGAAATTTACTACTGAATTGCAAATATGACTTATCATTTTGGAATCTAAAGTATATAAATAGGTCAAAAAATAAACATCCCAAGTGATTATTAAAAATCATTTATTAAGTTTCAACTCTTATTCTGATTAAAAGAAACTAGAAATATAGAAATTACTCTAAAATATTCTAATTATAACATCTATCTTAAAATAATTACATCAGAGTTAAAGGAGACACACTCCATGACTAACCACTAAAAAAAAAAAATCATGCATTATTATTTTATAATGAAATGAAATATTTTATACATATAAAACTACTCAAATGTACACATAAGGTGTCTTGTATACACTATACAGCGAAAGAAAAAGAAAATAGCCATTTACATTGAGAAGGGTCCTCTCTGATTTGATTTCTCTTTTTGACGACATTCTTCTCACCAAGGATACAAGGTATCTTGAATTTTATATTTTATTATTCCCTTGATATAAGACTAAACAATGTGCTAGCTAGTTTTGCATGTGTTCTGGCTCTATAAAAATTGTATCATACTGTATATACTATTTACAATGTACTTTAAACAGTATGATCATGAGAGTCTCTCATGTTAAGCTATAGTTGATTATCCTTCATTTTCACTATTATTTACTACTATATTGTTCAAATCAGCCACACTGTATATTCCCTTCTTCTCTAGATGGATACTCAGGTTATTTGCTTGTATGATTGTTTGATTGTTTTGCTATGATTATTCTCAGTCAACCTCTTGGTATACAATGTCAAGTTTGTCCGACTAGACACACTGCTGTCCATTAGAATTTTCTGACATGACATATCTACAAATCTGTATAAGAGAAGTTAGGGCAATTATATGCATATTTACTATCATTATACAATAACAGGATTTTGTTTTTGTTTTTGTTTTTTTGTGTCTTCTGGGACTACAAATGGATTTGTAGTTAAATGATAAAGTATTAAGCTTTATCATTTTAACCTCTACATGTCTTAATCTCTAATTCATAGTTTTCATTTTGATGTTTACTGCATTGACTTTTCTATGGTGATTCCGCCCCCCTCTTTTTTGCCTTTTATTGAATTAATGATACTTTTGTTTTCCTCATATTTTTCTCTTTCTTCCAACTCTCTGTATGTTTTTGAAAGCAGTTATCCTTGAAATTTTATCATTTATACTTAATTTTACAGTCTAAAACTTATCAGTGTGATTTCTATACTTGTAAACAATAAGAGAATTTAACATGCTTTAACTCTGATTATCCCATCCCATCTTTACTCTAATTTTCATTGCTATTTTAGTACTCAATTTAGTATTTTAGTATAATTTCTCAAATAGAAATTTTATAGAACTATTGAAAAAACCTAATTGTATTATCATTTTTGAACATTATTGGTATTATTATAAGGTCCTATTTTTTATGGGCATTAGGAAAAACCCATTCATTCATCTTACCTGTAAATCAAAATATAACTTATTTCAATTGATCCTCCAGAATTTAGGGAAAATGTCCTATTAGAAATTTTCATGTATATTATAAGCTAATGAACCATCAGGAGAACTTCAGGATGATGATTTTATAGAAAATAAAGACACATTTTTATTGGCCTTGTCTGCAAAACTATCCAGGCCTTTATTAAATCCTTTTACTTCCCATGATAATGCAGTTATTTGTGAAGGTTCAGTAAGAATCTGTATTCATTTCTATCAAGATCTAATTGGATAAACTAGATAAATTGGATAAATTTACAACCATGACCATGCCAGAAATGTCACATTTGAGAGCAAGTTTTATTTAATTAGGTACCACAAGCCTGCTATTAAGAAATAAGGACTTCACTTCTTTTGTAGAGGGGATGCTTACAAAATCCATCTGGGAAATTGGTCCAGTACTTGTTCTATTCTTTGGAATTATGTTTAGTAAAGAATATCATTTCTTAGTAGACCAGAAATTTTGAATAATCCTGAAGAATTTCATAAAATTGAGTATATCCATTCAGTTATAGAATCTATAGTTGAAAGCTGATAGAGGCAAATCGGATGGTTCTTGCTTTGTATCCTCAAAATGGATAAACAGACAAGAGCAGTAAAACATATTTGTAGCCAGGTGAAAGTGATCAAATCTAAGGGCTTTACCAAGCTTCCAGGCAGACATTAACTCTCTTTTTTAGTTGTTAAACATATAATAAGGAGTCGTTTATGTATTAATCATCCCCTCTTGTTGCCTCTGTGTACATGAAATACACCAAATAGAACATGAAATTAATGATAATTAGAACATTTGGTCAAATCTGCTCCCTAGGTATGCAGGTTAACCATGGAGGGTGAGAGTAAGATGGGAAGTGAGAGGAGAAAGCAGAATGAAACTAAACAGTGAACTAACATTTTCCTGAGGTTAGCCTAGGCAAGTCTGAATAAGGCACAACACGCTTTCCAGCCTTCTCAACAAGCACCATAACCCCAAATGGGAAAAGGTAGATGCTTCAGCAATGGTGTTACCCCCAGTAAGGAATTTTACCCCCAGTAAGATTCCTTAGGTCTTGTCTTCATGAGGGTTTTTTTTTTTTAAGTAATTTCAACAGTATTTAATAATGGGAGTATTTACATAGGTGTGGGCAGAATCTCAGGGAAGCATGAAACAGTACAATATTTTGAAGCTGCTAACAGTGGAGCATCTTTACCACTGCTGGGTATGAAAAGATGGGGACCTAGAGAAAGAGAGTTTAGTATGGTCAGAACTACGGTGGGCAAGCGAGATGCTAAGGGTGCAGAATTGAAGGAGACACTCTCAGGGTCCTTTCTCTGGTTCTTGCTCGCCCACTCCCACCCCAATGCATTAACTTGCCCTTGGGAGTGTTAATCTTCCTATATTTTTGTCCCTCTGTCATCATTATCTATGGCCTCCAGGCAAAAAGCCAGAAGACTAATATAGGAAACTTGTAATTTGTCACAGAATGCCACCATTGTAAGGTGATTCTGTGCTGACACACTAGAACTATTCCTGAAAGCAGAGGTAGGCTGAAGGGACATGACCCCTGTCCCCAAGGCTACATTCTTTCTAGGCCAAGTCCTGGAAGGAGAAGTCCCCAGGCACATTTACCAGCGTCTTACTACTCTGAGCTTTTGTTTTTTTCATCTTTAGCACCCACCCATAACCAGCACTCTCCTGGGCATAACTAGGTATTTTAACACGCTATGAACAATCTGAAATGTATGACACAGGCAGGGAAAAACAGACTCATTTCCTCTTTTCTACTTAAAAATAATAATAATTATATATATATATATATATATACACACACATATACATATATAAGTATATATATATACTTATATATATATATATATATATGTATATTATATTGTATTATGGTATGGTGGGTCTAGAGATATCTTTGTGGAATTGAGATAGAAATAAAAGCAAACACGTAGTGATCACTGACTGTCCAACAACCCTGTAAGACTTCAGAGGCAAATTTACCCTAGAGTTAGTAAAGTGTCAATTTCAGAATTGGGTACATAATTTTATATTTGTAACTTTGTATTCATTTCTATAAAGGATACTTTCAAAATTGTATAAGCTTTAGGGCCCCAACACCTAGATGAACCCTTGAGGGTAAGGAGACTCACAGAGAGTTGAAGCATATTGCCTAAATTCCTATAGCTAGTAAAGGTGGCAGAGCCAAATTCAATCCCAGCCTGTCTACATTCAGAGCACACACTTTCACTTCCACTCTTCGTGGTCTAGGAAAGCTACCGTGTTTCCCCGAAAATAAGACCTAGCTCGACCATCAGCTCTAATGCGTCTTTTGGAGCAAAAATTAATATAAAACCGGGTCTTATATTATAGTAAAATGAGACCGGGTATTTTATATTATATTATATTATATTATATTATATTATATTATATTATATTATATTATATTATATTATATTATATTTGTATTATATTATATTATAGACCCGATCTTATAGTAAAATAAGACCAGGTCTTATATTAATTTTTGCTCCAAAAGACACATTAGAGCTGATTGTCCAGCTAGGTCTTATTTTTGGGGAAACACGGTAAAGAGGAATTCTATATCTCCAAGCCTAGGGCTTCCAAGCCATTCTGCTTTAAGGCATTTATCTCAGTTATGAATGAAACAAAGCTTAAAAATTTACAATTTCTACTTTACTTGAATTCACTACCGATTCCATTTTAATACTAAATATCCACATGATTATTATTATACATCAACAAATACTATTAATCCCATTTTCAGAGTCTTTCTGATGTTAATAATTTTCCTAAAATTATATAAATTATTTAGGAAATGGAGACTCTATTATTTAAATTCAGGTGTATCTGACCCCAAAGCTCATGTTCTTAACTGCTTGCTATTCAATATTGCCTAAATTCAAGATCTCAGAATTAGATTTACTTATGTTTTTTATTTTACTTTTATTGGCCATTTATTGAATTATTGTGTTAGAAGCCTTGTATATGTTTCTTAAATTGTCATAAAAATCCTTCAAGATAATCATGATTATCCTCATTTCAGGGGAGTTAGCTGAGATTTGAAGTGTTTAGTAACTTGTCAGTTGTGCCAGAGCTAGTAAGTGGCAGAGGCAGGATTCCAGATGAATCTGAATGTGTGAAATCTAGACCTGCTGCTACACTTGTCCTGTCACGGGGAATTGGCATCAGTGACACTTTACAGAACCATCCACAGAAACAAGACTCATTTCCCCAAAAAGCTGCCTCTGGTATATGAGCCAAGTCAGAATTCTGTGCCCTTGGAAACTCCCTTTATTCTCTGAACTTTTATTGCAAAAGACTATGGCATTTTCTAAACATCGAAAAAACCCACCCCGAAACTGTAAAAGTTTATGCAAGGTTTTGAGGACCTATTCTCCTAGGAGTTTCAGATACCTTTTGAGCAGTCTCAGCATCATTGGAGTACAAGTGGAAGTTCACGGGGTGCCAATATATTGTCGTGATACACGCGCTAACAATCACATCGCAATGGAAATTGACCTTGTACAAGTATTTGCATCTCCACGGGATTACTCTATCGAGTAAAATGTCACCAGAAAAATCAGAAGGATTTTTCTTTGTCCTTAAGTGTGGCTTGAATTCATTTTTCTAAACGACTCCCAAGTGTGTGCTTTCATTCTATAATCCATCCTAAGTGTTTTAAAATAAAAGAACTATCAAATCACTTAGCAGAACGAAGCCTATTGATGCCCAGAAAGGGCAATTTATATTCAGTTGGTGCCATGGCATGATTGATATCATTCAGATTTGAGACCTGGAGTGATAAATAGTCACACATGGCCAAGCGCCACACTTCAGGGCTCACAGGCCCCTGGTGAGTTATGGTTTTGTTTTGCCCCTGGTTCTTGTAGGCTGAAAACTCTGTTTTCATAAATTAATCAGTGATGGCATTTTGCATCTCTGATTTGTTGCCTTTCTCAAAAGGCCTTCATTTGCAGTTTATAGTGCCGAGGGGCACAGTTTCAAGCTGCCCAAAGAGATATGAAACAATTGGATAATCAAACGCTTTTTTTTTTTTTTTTTGGTTATCATGGCACAAAAATATAAGATTCTCTAAAAGCTTCCTTTCAAATGCAAGGACATTTAAGGGCAAAAAAAGTTTTTAAATGTTTCTATTATATATTGAGTATATATGAAATAATATTTATTAAAATATATGTAAAATAAAATAACAAAGGAAAACCTGTATTCCAACCACCTAGTTTAACAAACAAAATGATATCTTGAAATTTCCTGTCCACTCCTCCCAGATAACATTCTACATCCTCACTCATCAGAAGTAACTAGTAACCACTGTCCTTACTTCAGTGTTAAACAAAGTATTGTTTAAATCTTTTGGAATCATGTATTAATAAAATCATACTGTGTGAAATTTTTTGATGTATTTATTTTCCTCTACAGCATATTTGCAATATTTATCCATGTTGATACTTATAGCTATAATTTATCTTCATTACTGTATATGATTCCATTGTATACACAGGTCACAATTTGTTTATCATTTTCCAGTCGATGGAAATTTGGATTACTCCTATTCTTTCGCAGTTCTATCATGAATATTCTTATATATGACCATTCTCACATATGTCACTGGGTGTAAATGAGTAAGTATATAACATACTGTAAGTTTAAGGTGTACACTGTGATTTGCTACTCTTACATTGCAATATGATTACTTATTTATGCCGTATAATAACTCTATGAGAAAGATGCATTTATAACCTCATTTTATGGATTAGGGAAATTGAGGGGCAAAGAAGCGAGGCAAATTCCCTGAAGTTGCATATCTAGTAAGCAGCAGGGCCTGGATTGGAAACCAGAAAGCTTGGTTCTCAGAGTAAGCTTCAAGCAGAAAACTATTCCCTCTTAATAGACTCCATCCTCCTAATGTCAGGAAGATATCACTGAGATCCTCATGATTTCATTCTCAGAAATTCACACTGCCCAAAGGTCACTCCTATAGAACAATCCAATTTCCTTTTTTTTTGCATTGGAAGCTCTAATTCATTATCTATGTTCTAATTTTTTTAATTTTTTAAATGTTTTAAAGTTTGGAATAATTATAGATCCAGAAAATGGACATTGGCATAATCCACAGACCTTATTCCGATTTCACCAATTTTACAGGCACTCATGAGTATGTTCTTTTATACGATTTCCTAACAAGTAGAATTCGTGGAACCACCAACACAATTCAGATATAGAACTGTTCCATCACCGTAAATCTCCCTCATACCCCCCTTTATACTCATACCTACCATCTTCTTCTTCATCTCCATTTAATAATCAACATTTAGACAAAGCCTGTGTACCAATTCGTAGTGGCTGCACAAACAAAAGCTTCAAAAATAAAAATAAAGTACAAAAATTGCAGTTAAGATTATACAAAAGCATGAGTTGACCCTGAAGTTTCTTTATTTGGGTTGCGTTTGGATGTAAAGTACCTCAACTCTTTGCTTGCAAAGTCTCTGTTCTAAGGCCAGAAGAGAGCAAAGTCAGAGAAAAATTTTTCTTCATCATTGGATTAGAGTAGGATGGGCAATTCATTGTTCTTTTCTCAGTTGGTTTAGTTAGCTACCATAAAACATGAATAAGTGTCCTGACTACCACTTCTGATCTTATGACTCTGCATTTAACCTCTGAGGCCTCAGTTTCCTCCTTTTTTGAATGGGGATCATGGATATAAAATATTACTTTATAAAGGTTACAACCCAATGCTAGTATAACAGGTCATTCAAGGGGTCATTTCTTCCTCTTTGCATATTCCACTTAGCAGTAGCTACACGTCCTCCTTCTAGAAAACATCTACATTGCTGCTGACTTGAAAACAAAGTGCCCTGCTGGGACATTGTGGAGGGATGACAACAATTTGGATTTCTGAGGCACACAGCTGTGAAATACCTGATAGAGAAGAATAGTTAGTGCCAGATATGCTTGATTTGTCAGAGGAAACTGAAGGACATTTTCCTCAGCTCAAGTATTCATCAGTAAATAGAGGTCACACAGGGATTCTTCTAGTTGGTCACACATAAGGAGAGTTCCAAAACCTTGGCATTTTGGGGGGTTTTAATTTCCCAATTCTGAGGAAAAACAACGGACAATATGGAGTACAGGTGACCTCAGGTTGGGATGTCTCATTTATTCTCTTACAGTGCTATATATACAGAGATGCCTCTGGTGGAATAGAAAGGACCCTGAGCCAAGGAAGCAGAAGACATCCACTCTAGACAGAGCCTTGTCATTTTAATGATATGAGAACTTGGGTAAATCTCTTGGCCTTTTTGAGTCTTAGTTTATCTGCAAGGTGGTATACATTTAGCTGCCTACCTATCTTGTATGTTAGGATGACTAAAATGAAAAAAATATGTAAAAATTCTGTGTGAATTGCAAATGATATATAAAAGATGTATATGTGTGTGTGTAGTGACACGGTCTGATAATTAAGTTTGTGAACATATCCTAGAAAAAGTGCTACATAACTTATTGCTGAATATCACTATAGTCACCTTTGAAGTACTGCCCTTAGGAAGCTATGCACTGACACCAGCAACTAGTCTACCCTTCAAAGCATTTTAGAACTCTTTTTCTGGAATAGCCATCAGAGCTGTCGTCATATTACCCTTGATGTCCTGAATGTCATCAAAATGTCTTCCTTTCAATATTTCCTTTATCTTTGGGTAAAGAAAAAAGTCACTAGGGGGCAGATAAGGTGAGTAGGGAGGGTGTTCCAATACAGTTATTTGTTTACTGGCTAAAAACTCTCTCACAGACAGTGCTATGAGCTGGTGCATTGTCACCAGACAAGAGTCATGAATTGTTGGCAAAAAGTTGGTCGTTCAACTTTTTCATGCAGCTTTTTCAGCACTTCAAAATAGTAAATTTGGTTAACTGTTTGTCCAGTTGGTACAAATCCATAATGAATAATCCCTCTGATATCAAAAACGGTTAGCAACATCATTGCAACAAGTTTGTGAATTTAATTGTCTGACCTCGTGTATGTCTGTGTGTATCTGTGTACATACATATACACACATATTATATGTCATTACAATTACTACTATTATTTTTCAGGAAAAGGAATATGTGTATGTGGAATTGTTCCACTCCCAACAGCTCAGAAAACAAAAAGCAATTATCACATGAAAACTGCTGTTATGACACTCAAGTTACATGGTGATGACAAAAGCTGTTTTTCCCAGGAGAGAGTCAGGATAGAAGAACTCATAGCCATTTAGTGCCTGAAGAAAGCTGAGAGTCTTGAAAGTTTAAGTTCCAAACCAGTCATTTAACAGATGATTAAATCACAGCCCAAACAATGTGACTTATCCAAATTAGTAATGGATATCGGCTTGTTATAAACGAAAGAGAAAAGAAAGATTAATGGGAGCACCGCCTATGGTAAGATCAATTCTGACAGGAAAGAAGTTATCAAATAGGAGGTACGATTGTTATAAGGCTTTGAAAGATGGGCATCAACAGGTAGAGGCTGTAAGGTCACTTCGTTCAGAGGGACCAATGGGAATTAAGGCACAAAGGTAGGAGCCTATAGCCCATGATGGTAAGGTATATGCTGTGAGCAAGCTTGCTTTCCAGGGAGAAGAGGAAGATGAGCTCCTATTTGAGAACAAAAATTATGTTGAAGTATTGACCTTTCTAGGAGAAAACAGAGACACAAATCATTAATTTGTCTCTGCTGTTAGACGCTTCCACTCGTTTAGGCTAAGGACGTGGTTCCCAATCTTTGTTTTTCATTAGGATTGCCTGGGGATTAAAAAAAAAAAAAATACTGATATCTGGCTACCATCCTTAGACATTCTGATTTAACTGGGATGCAGTGCAACCTGGGCATGGAGATTTTTTTTTTTAATTCCCTAGGGGTTTCTAATTGCAGCACAGTTGGAAACCATTGGGTAAAGAAGCAAATTAAGACACAGCTATTTTCATATGTAATAAAGTAATTATGTAAGATAGGTAACATCAATCCTCTATTAAAACCTTTGTCTGGGTTGATTAACTTTGCAAATCAGGAAAGAAATGGTACAGCAGACAGTCCAGATTTAATAGTAAACAGGCTAAGATAAACCTTTAAAAATCATAAAACATTTTTCTACTGTATGATTTTACACGAAGTCCCATACCAGGACTGAAACTGGAATTTTTATAAGGTATTTTAAGTAAAGTACAATGAGTGTATTATTATGGAGTTGGTAAAAAGATGAGTAAAGAAATTACCAGCGGCCTACACACAAAATTTACCAAGACATTAACTAATATGCAATTGAAAACTTACAGAATTTTAAATCTATTAAATAAATCCCGTTATTTATTTCATAAATGCTTATTAAACACCAACTTTGTTCCAAGTGTTGTTTAAGCTACCAGATGATACAGTAATGACAAAAAGTTAAAAAGCTCATGCCTAGTGGAGCTTAGTGTCTACTGGGGGAAATAAAAAAACAAAAAAAAACAAATAATATATAATACAATGTCTGGTGGTGATAAATGTGTGAAGATAAAACAGACAAGGAAATAGAGAGTGATGGGGTGTATTACTTTATATTTGCTTGTCAGGGAAGGACTACATACAGAGGCAATATTTGAGCAGAGACCTAGATTAGGTAAAAGAAAATCAGCCAGAAGATTACAGAGAAAAAAAGCCTGCCAGGAATATGGAATATCAGGTACATCACTTTTAGGAGCAAATAGTGCGGCATGCTAGACCCCAGTAATGAGTGTTAGCTGATGAGGAATGTGGGTTTCTTTCTTTCTTTCTTTCTTTCTTTCTTTCTTTCTTTCTTTCTTTCTTTCTTTCTTTCTTTCTTTCTTTCTTTCTTTCTTTCTTTCTTTCTTTCTTTCTCTCTTTCTCTCTTTCTCTCTTTCTCTCTTTCTCTCTTTCTCTCTTTCTCTCTTTCTCTCTTTCTCTCTTTCTCTCTTTCTCTCTTTCTCTCTTTCTCTCTCTCTCTGTCTCTCTCTCTCTCTCTCCTCCCTCCCTTCCTCTCTCCCTCCCTCCTTTCCCCCCTCACTTCTCTGCCTCTGTCTCTCCCTCCCCCTCCTTTCCCTCTCTCCCTCTCCAACTAAGGATTCAGTAGAGTAGGAATAACTGTAGATGGAGAGAAGAAAAATGCAGGAGCTTGTGTCAGTACTTTTACAAGCACAAACACTTTTGGTCCAACTTCACAGTGAGACTAGTTTTATCCTGCCTATTGAACCTACGCTTAGAGACTTTAAACAACTTACTCCAAGGCACATAAGAAGCATACTTATGAACTCAATAGTCTTCTGACTTAAGTCTACTACTTTTGTTCTTTCTATACATCATTTACAGCATTAGAGAAAATGCAAAAATTATCCCCAGATTAAAAGTCCTGCTCTAAAAGTCCTCCATGATGGTTAAGATCTTTTCTACATTCTGCTTTACTTAATACAGAGCTAAATGATGCCCAACTCTCTGCTGAGAGGAGTGTTTTGTTTGTTTGTTTGTTTGTTTGTTTGTTTGTTTGTTTGTTTTTTAAGGAAAACAAACTTGAATGTGTGAATTTTACCCTGCAACCCACGTAAGCAGTTTCTGAGTAAAGATTTTGAGCAGATATTTTTTTTTGTCTCATCAATATAGAAAATAGAAATATTCTATAGGTAATGGTGTTAAAGAAAAATAGAGTCCTGAGTAATTGGATTCTTGCTCTAAGTCTGGACAAAGACTTTCTAATCACTAGAAAAAAATACCAAAGTTTATTTTTGCACCATTGGAATTAAAACTGGAGAAAATTCAGAAATGCAGCAAGATGATTTTTTATTACAATATACCATTATTGTGAACCATGTCAGTCCAATTATGTGTCTAAGAAATAAACATTACTTACTTTGCTACAGAAGTAAAATCTTTTCAACCCTCAAGAGAGAAGATAAATTAAGTGGTCCCAATTGAGCACCAATATGAACTTGAAAATCTGTATATCTAGGCTCTGTTGAGTTGTTAGGGCTCTTACTTTTGGAATGCAAAAAATGTTCCCAGCATTCATCATCCAGATTCCTCCTTCAATTAAGAAATCAGCATTAAAAAATAACCAATAGATGAAAACCTAAAAGAAATGCCATTGTTTAACTAAGACCAGAATGAGATGTTCAGCTCTTCTCACAGAATTGTGTACTGGTGGGTTTTTTCCCTCATTCACGGACTGAAAGACAACCAAACAGGACATAAACTTATGTGACAGTCTTGAGTTTAAATATTGTTCCATCTGTTTCCAGCTGTATGCTCTTAGGTGTATTACTTAATTTCTCACAGCGACTGTCTCTTTAAAATGGAGTTGGAGTTGAAAATAGGGTCTTGCAAGCATGAAATAAAATAATATATTTGTAGTAAATATTTGTCTTCCCAAAGACTTTTGAACACCCTTTCTAGATTTTAGTATTTTGGCACATTATATTTCCTCACACCCAAAGTTAAATGAATGGAAAAGGAAAGCTTTATTTTCAGGCTACCTCACAGCTGGGATGCAAAATGTGACCTAGTTTCTACCAATAAGATACTACCATCTCAATTTTCATTCAGAGGTGAACTACAGAAGGAAACAGTCTGAGTTCAAGCAAACATGAAAACTAGCAGAGGAAGTGTGGCTCTCGATCGATTTAAAGGAGGCACTGGCTTCCCCCATCCTTGGAAGTGTTTCTTGAAAGGTCAGACTTGAATTTGCTTCCCCAACCTTCCCAATAATTTTCTGAACTACTAATGCCCCTTAATAATTTTACTTCTCCTTAACTGGACAGGCTAGGATCCTGTACCAGTGCATTTGTGATCAAAATTAAGCAAAGGAAACCAAGAGGCTACCATGTGGACCACCTGAGTTCTTCATATGTTTACCTTTGCCTCCATTTTGTAACAGCATCCCTATGTTTTCTGGTGATCAGAATCAATTACCTCTGCCAAAATAGTGACTCTTTTTTTTTTTTTTTATGTGCTACTCCTTGGACCCAAAGAGCCCAAAGAGCCCAGGTAGATTCTGTACCTCACAATTCAATCGGACTTTTATGTCTTATGTCTAATTTAGATGTCAGTACTTCTAACCCTGCAAAGCCTGGGTCGGGGATGGATTCAAAGTGATAAGTTTGAACAAGAACAAACAAACAAACAAACAAGTGAAATAAAAACAACCTCAAGATCACCTTTGGATAAGATACTATTAGATGTACTATTATCACCGTGATATCTTTCCTCCATCTAGACCTCCTGTTTTCATTTACTTTGTAATGAAGTTTAAAATAGAAATTTGGTGAACTAGTTATCTACTGCTGAGTACATGGAAAGTAACTTTTAAGATACATGGAAATGATAGTTATAAAGAGATTTTAATAACATGGGAAAGGTGTAAGTCAAAAGCAAAATATGAAGTTCTGGAAGTTTTGGCATTTTTTCTACTGCCTCTGTCCCTGACCAATTTTCAGTGAATTAAACTGCAATACATATACTTGCAAGAAAGACTGCACTAAGATAGCTGGGAGTTAGAGATGAGTTCTTTCCACATGCCAGAAATTGCTAAATGTTGCATCAACAAAAATGTTGAAGAAACCCACTGAGGGCTGATCCATGACTCCCCCTCCCAGGTAGGGATAGGCCGATGGAGTGGGTGGTAGAAGGCCATAGCAGCTCTCCAATGACATCCCCTAAATAAAGAGGTAGAAGCTCAGGTTGAAAGCAGACATTGATGCTGCTATAACTTCACCTGTCCCTTGGATTTCATCTTGCTTGGGTTGACCAGCAGAAGTGGGATGCTGCCAGTTGCGTGAAAGAATACCTCAGAAGTTTTGCTTCTGGTACAAACAGCCACACTAAGCAGAGAGGAGAGCCCAGTATTAGGGCCCTAATTGAGAACTGTCGATACAATTTCACTCCTGGTTTTCCATATTAATAATTGACTAACTATCCCCGTTTGGTCTGAATTTAGGACGTGAAAGCTTTTAGCAGACTGCTATATCAGAAAAAAATTCAGCTCCTGTTTCACTATCAGTCACTACAAAGCAAAGAGAGATCTGTGTAGCTATACAAACAGGGAAAAATTCCAGAAACATGAAAAGAGTCTGCAGTTCAAAGAATCTTCTCTGAGTTATAAAAAAGTAGTGTTAAATTGAAATAGACTTATTTAGTGAAATTTAAAAAGTTAAGAAAAATTTTAAAAGATATTTAGAAAATATCAGATGCATTTTAGAAGGCATTGCCAACTGCATATACAGCCATTTAGCTAGGTATAGAATTGTGGGGTCACACAGGTTTTTTTTCATAGCTTCGTAAATGGTGTTTCTTTGTCTTCAGATTGTGCTTGCATAGGAAAAATTTGGGGTCCACCTAACATTAACATAATTAATGTTTTTCTGGTATGTTTGGGGAATTATTTATATTTAAAGTATAAAGACTCAATAGGGCTATATTTGGAAACATACTCTATTTTTCGTTATTTTTTTAAAAATATAAGGTACATCTCCATTTTTAAATTGAAAACACTTCCGTGGTGAAATGAATTATTTTTTCTCAAGCTATCAATCTCTTGGTTAATGATAAAACACTAGAGGTACTCCCAGTAAAATCACAAAGAATAACCATTTTACTCAACACAGTTAAAGGTTTTCAAAAGACAAGTAAGATATAAAATAGGAAGCAATAAAATTCTTTTTTCCCCTCTATTTTTTATAAAACAACAGATAGAATTATCATTACTTATAGGAGATTTAATTGTTTTCCTATAAATCTCAATAAAACCAACAGGAGGAAAATTATAAGACTATTCAATACCATGACTGAAATAAAACCTACATCTAAAAACAAAAGCAAAATCAAAAGAATTTACACTAGCAACAGAGAGTTAAAATAAATAGTAAAAATAATAATCCTAACAGCATAGAAAAATACAAATAAAATAATTACAGTAATATGAAACATGTAGGAATTATATGCTGAAAATATTTATGTAAGCTCATATAAAGGGGTAGCAATCATCCCAGGAAAAAATGAAATATTACAAAATTTTAAATTCTTTTCAAGTTAATTTTAAATTTTTTCACAATTAATAAAAACTATGCAACTGATAAAGTGTGTAGGTTAAATATTTCCTTACACAAAGATCAATTTTACTCAACTATAATTAGAATTATTTTGTTTTGTGGGCATAAAAAATTTTTAATTTCTCTTGGGTGATTAAGCATGCAAAACCACTTTTGACATTTTAAAAAGAAGGGTTATAATTGGATTTTTGCTCCCACTGTATTTTAAAACATATTAGAAGGTAAGTAATTAAAACTGTAATACTGATGGAAGAATTAGTGAACAAATCAATTGATAGCATGAAAAATGTCTCTTTATCTCTCGCCACACACACACACACACACACACACACACACACACACACACACACCTAGGGTGCCAAAAAAAATGTACACATTTTAAAAGATGTTATCTGTATTACTTTTCGAAATTGAATATGGTGGCAATGTGCAATATGACGTTCGCTCAAAAGATGGTGTTAATCCACCTGAAATCTATGTAATTTTACTAACAATTGTCACCCCAATAAATTAAAAAAAAAAAGATGGTGTTAATCAAATGAATGCTAGTGTTATTCATTATATTGCAATTTTAGTACAGTTATTCCTTTCTCAAACTGCGTATACATTTTTTGCACCCTCTTATATCTATATATCTTTAAGAAAATGGAGATGAAAATATATATGTATATATATATTTAGTAAATTACTTGTAATATATACAAATCACTTTGGAAAACTAGCAAAATTAGTTAAGTATTCCGAAAAAATGCAGTCTTCCTGTCAAATGATACAGTAAAAATTCTAAGTAGTTTAAAGCAGCAGTTCTCAAATTGTGGTCCCTTGAAACCTGGAGGTCTCTGGGATTCAGAAGATTAAAAAAATATATATAGTAACAAAGGTTGTTTATTAACTTTTTTTCTCCACTGTGTTCACATTTGCACTGATGCTGCAAAACCAATAGCAGGAAAAACTTCAGGTGCTTTAGCGTAAATCAGGGAATGGCACCAATTGTACCACTAGTTGTGTTCTTTACTGCCCTGGTTAGCAAGGCCAAAAAATGTCAGTTTCCCCTAAGAATGTCCTTAATGAAGCAGTACAAATTATTAACTTTATTTAATCTGGACCTTCTAATGAGACATTTTAATATCTTCTGTGACAAATGGAAAATATGCATATGACATTCTTCTCCACATGGAAGTATAATGGTGGTTTTAAAGAAAACAATCTGTGATAGAGTTGAGAACTCAAGTAGTTGCTTTTTTCATGAAACACCATTTTTACTTTGAAAGAACAACTGACAGGTAAATTATGGTTAATGAACAAGATTAGCCTGTCGCATCAAGGAGAACAACTGGCCACGTATATTTCCAATGATAACATTTGAGCTTTCAAGCAAAAATTAGAATTTTGGAAAATGTGTATCCATCATCAAGAGCTTGACAATACTTGTGCTCAATTACTTCAAAACTTTTCTGATGAGAAAGGTCATAACAATACTGAATGCGATTGTTTTGATACTGTTGTAATGTGCTAAAATTTGAAAGATCTACAAGTATATAATTGAATATATCAATATTTTTCAAAAAAGTAATGCATTATATTCCAAAGTCATTTATGAGTAAAGGATACATTCAAAGTACAAGAAAGACCAATAGATATCAATGTAACAGTATGAAATTTAATTGATATGATTTCAGGTTCCATGTTGCAACTGATATTTAAGAAAGAGACTTGTTGAGTTTTGCTGTAGCATCAAAAATGTATATATCCACCATTGTCTGAAAGGTCTATGAAAAGACTCCATCTATTTCAACTACATATCTTTGTGAGGCCAGATATTTTCCACCTACTTTGATCAAAACAACCTATCATAATTGAATTGAATGCAGAAGAACAGATTGAAAATGTAGCTATAAGATTAAAGAGATTTGCAAATATGTAAAGCAATGCCACCCTTCTAGACTATTTTAGAAAATAGTCGTTTTTCTTAAAAATACACCAATTATGTAACATGTAGTGAGTTAGTGGTTTTTAATAATAATTTAACATGATTATTAATAAATATTCGTAAAATATCTCAGCTTTAATTTCTAATACAGTATATATATTAAGGTAAAATTCACATAAACAAAAACTATGTGAAGTCAACAATAATTTTTAAGAGTGTAATGGGATCCTAAGAACAAACAGTTTTTAAATAAAATCATAGAAAACTTGAAAAAAATTAGTAATATTACTTAGCATGTCTTTCTGTATGGAGAATTTGATATGCAGACAAGCAATGGAAGGACTTCCAAAAAATATTTAATAAGTCTTATAACAAAAAAATGTGAAATATCAGTGCATAAAAATATCTTTAAAAGTTTGAAGTTACACTAAAACACAAAAAACGATATTTGCCAAAAGTTTAGTTATGATTAATAGTTTACATATAAATACACTGTATAAATCAATTAAATGAAATAAAATATATGATCACAGTAAGAAAATAAGAACAGTTCAAAAGTGTGGAAATAAGATACAATGAACACACACACACACACACACACACACTGTCATATTTTCACATTCTTACAGTCTTATTTCTAATCCAATAAATGCCATACAGAGAAGACATATGTGCTTTTTGTGTAACAAATTAGTTATTTTAAAAAAGAGATCACTCACTCTTGGTAAAAAAAAAAAGATATAGCTTAAAGCACGCTCTCAGATGCTGTTTGTGAGACTATAGAATGGTGCAAAGTTTATGAAGGGTGATTTGGCAAATTCATGAAAAATTGTAACTAAGTTCATACTCTTTGACCCAGTAATTCTACTTCAAATAATTATCATCAAATATTCCAAAACTAGGAAAATATATGTTTGTATGAAATGTTTCTTATAGGAGTATTTGTAATATATAAATTCTCATAACAAAGTATATTGATAGAAGACATAAATTTACTTACACAGTAAAATATATGTTCTTAATTAAAACTATGTTGTAAAGAATTTTTGTCACTATGTAACAATATGTATGCTATAGTGCTATACAGACAAGACGAATATATAATCCTTATTATATGTAGTGTGCTGAGGATGGGGGAACAATTATTTCCTTTTGCATGAAAGGCAAGCCTCTTTTCTTCCCTCTCCTTCTACTTCTCTAAGTCTATAAAGTTTTAATTGTATTGGTCCAGTCTTTCAAACAGAGATTGGACTTTAATGATCTAATTATACCCTCTAACTATTTAGAAAATTGTATTCACAATTTTTGAAAATCCCCAAAAAAAAGTTTCTAGGTCCAAAATTCTACAGTTTCATAAATTCATAGATTTCTGATTGGAATGTAAACTGGCACAACCTTTCTGAAAAACAGTCTGGCAATTTCTTTAAAAACTAAACATGCAACTATCATACAACCCTGTGATTGTACTTCTGAGCATTTATGCCAGAGACATGTAGTACTATGTTCACACAAATGCATGTACATGAATGATGAGAGCAGATTTATTCATCATAACCACAAACTGGAAACAACCCAGATATTCTTCACAAGTGAATAAACTCTGGTCCGTTGATACCATGGAACACTACACAGAGGTAAAAAACGTATGAACTACTTATACAAGGAACAACTTGGATGACTCTTCAGAAAATTATGCTAAGTATAAGAAGCCAATCCCTGCAGGTTGCATATTATATTATTCCACACATATTACATGTTAAAATGGCAATATTATGGAAACGAAGAATAGACTAGTGGTTGCCAGGACTTAAAGATGGGAACCGAGCAGATAAAGTGGGTGGATCGAGTGTGGTGGGCAGGAAGACAGGGGTGTAGCTATAAAAGGGCCACATGTGAGGATCTCTGTGCTGATGGAGCTGCTCTGTATCTTGACTGGATTAAGGTCACTATCCTCCTTGGGATGTGTTACGATAGGTGGGCCAGGTTTTTACATTTGGGGAAATTGTGTAAAGGTTATAAGAGATATGTTATTTGTTACACTGGATGTGAATCTACAATTATCTCAAGATCAACAGTTTCATTAAAATGAAAAAAGATAAAATGAAAGTCAAAAGCAGGACAATTCTTATAAAATGTGTCAGCTCTATTTTCACAATAAAGGGAAAGGATATGAGAAATATGCATAAATATTTGAAATGGTTTCTTCTGAATTTATGGGGATATGTTTTTTTTCTATCCTTCTTCTGTACAACTGAATGGACTTTCTAAATTTTCTTAAATGAGCCTATGAGATCATAATCAGAAAATAAGAATAATGCCATGTGCCGAGCAGCCAGTTTGTGGCATATGTTATTCTAACTACTTTATAGGCACTGGCAAGATTGAGTTCATGTGTGTAAAGGGCAAAGAACACTGGTACATAATACGCACTATTTGTGCATTTTTTAAATAAAGTAATAATAAATCATTTTTAATTTTTACAAAACTTCTATAAGAAAGGGAATATTGCTAGCATCATTTTATAACTGAGAAAACTAAGGCACAAAAGTCAAGTAACTTCCCGAAACTTACGTTACTGGCATGTGCTTGGAAGAGGATTCAAATCCAGACTGCAATTTTTTGTCTGTATTCTTCACCACGACAAATTGAATTGGTCCAACTGTGCCCTCCAATTCAATCCTGGTAGTTGTACATCTGGTCTGATGACTTGATCCCCCAGCTTTTTTGTTTGTTTTTCTAACATAATGTATTCTCTTGCTTGGAGAAATGGGGTTAAAGACATTTACACTTTCCTCAATAGTATAGGCACTTATGATGGGACTAAGAAGCCAGAAAAAAGAAAACATGCTGAAGTCAGCAAAAAATAAGCATGGCCTCCTCCATAGGAGGGTTGCTGCCTTGAGGGTAACACGATAGTAGATAAACCGACTGAGAAAACTGTAATGCACATGGTAGTTAGGGCTGTGATTTACAGCTTTATGTTGATACAAGTATCATTGCTTTGGGAATTTTATTTTACAGTTTCTCAATTTACAAAATTTGGTAGCTAACACCATTTCTATTCATCAGACTGAATTAGCAGCCATCTATTCTTTAAAGACTCCAAACAGTTACTGTTAAAATGTTACTTACTACTCTTAATTACTGTAGCAAATAAGGCTATACTCTATTAGAACAAACATTAGAACATATTTTACAACTTAGAAAATATTAATACTTATTACCATGTTTGAATTTGATTTCATTTCCCTCAGATATATTGCAAAGAATCATCTTTATGACTGTAATGAAAGATACTTTAACATTTCTGTATGGGGATATCAAGACAAACTGATGAGAAGTAATGTAAAAACTTAAAAATAAGTACAGAACCACCACTTTCAGTCAACAGGAAATTACAGTAGAAATAGGCTTATAATCGCAATAGACATAATTGCGAATATTTACAGAGGTATACCTGACAATCAAAACAGCATGCAGATTGAACAAGCACCGGTTTTGAATAGTAGATAGACAATAGATGAAAGCCCTATTGCATCACTAAATAATAGTGGCAAATCATACACGTTATTTCACATACCTTTTTTGTTCTATTTAATTCCTGTTATTTGTATTTTATAACACCTTTATTGAGGTATAATTGATATAAAATAAATTGAACATATTTAAAGTGTACAATTTTATCAGTTTTGACATATATATATATATATACACATATACCTATGAAATCATCAACACCGCCAAGGTAATGAATATATTGATCACTCCCCCAAATTTCTTTATGCTCTTTTTAACACATCCCTCTGACCCTTCCTTTCTCCTTCTCCGTTCGCAAACACTGATGTTCTTTCAGTCACTGCAGATTATTTTGCATTTTCTAGTTTTATATAAATAAAATAATACAGTATGTATTATTTTTGTTGAGTTTTTTTCCTGTAAGCATAATTATTTTGAGATCTATGTGTGTTGTATCAATAGTTCATTAATTTTTATCACTGAGTAATTTTCATTTTATGGGTTTTTCACAATTTGTTTGTTCATTCACCAGTTAGCAGATATTTGGATTATTTTAAGTTTGGGGCCATTACAAACCAAGCTGCTCTGGATATTTGTGCACACTTCTATTTCTTCTGGTTAAATACCTAAAAGCACAACGGCTGTGTCATATAGTAGGTGTATGTGTGACCTTTTAAGAAATTATGTTTTTCATAGTTTTTTGAGATGCCACCTTCACACCAGCATGTGAGAATTCCAATTGCTTCACATCCTTGCTAATACTTGGTATGGTCAGTTTTTAAAATTTCATACAATTTAGTAGGTGTGCAGTGGCGTCTCATTGTAATGTATTATCAATCACTACCATCTATCTCCAGAACTCTTTTCATCTTGTAAAACTGCAATTCTGCACACACTAGACAATAACTCCCCATTTCCTCTTTTACCCCAGTGTCTGACAACCACCATTAGACTTTATGTCTGTATAACGTTGACTACATTAAGTACCTCATAGAAGCAGAATCGTACAATATTTGTTGTTTTATGACTGCCTTATTCCACTTAGCATAATGTCATCAAGGCTAATCCAGGTTGTAGCATATGCTAGAGTGTCCTTCCTCTTATGGCCAAATAATACTCTATTGTGTATATATATATATATATATATATACAACACATTTTGTTTATCCATCTACCCATCAGTGGACACTTCCAAGTTTTAGCTATTGAGAATAATGCTACAGTGACGTCATAAAAATGGTTGCATGAGGTGAGCCTCTTGAAGTCTCCCCTGGAATTTATAATAAATTGAACAACTATAACTGCACGAGGGACTCCCTGCACAGCAGACAGGCAAGAGTAGGAGGCACACTACTGAAATCATCTAAAGGTGGGCAAATTGCTGGAGCACCGGAGGAGGGAAGGGAGAAGTCTGGGGACAGGCCTGCATTGGCTCAGGACGCAGACCCAGCTCAGTGCTCCAAGCTCACTGCATCCATGAACTACCGCAGCTGTGGGAGAGGGAAGAACTCAGACTGCTAGGGCTCCGCTTCTGGCCCACAGGGCTGAGGGGTCAGCATATTGCACAGCTGAACCCAATGCTCACGGCAGAGATCTCGAAGCAAAGACTGAGGGAAGAAGGCTGAAAATGGTGGTTTAAGCCCTCATTGCCTAGCAGAGAATGGAAGCCTTGACACTAGCCAACCCCTCCTTACCCACCCAGAGCTCGCCCTTCCCCCACCTGCCCAGTGCTAGAAGCAAAACAGTAGCAGTGTCAGATCAAAAAAACAGAATATTTGCAGTTCTGAGAACTGTGGTCCACAGATACAGACTCACAATCCAAATAGTTCTGGAAAAGAGGAGGGAGCTGTAGAAGCAGGACTGGCTGTGGTGGTCCTCATCGCAATTTCTCTGGGCCACCTCTTACAACCCACCTCACCTCTGTCCCCACCTATCTGGGCAGATCTCTGCAGGAGTACACAGAGCTGCTGAAACACACCAGCTCTGAATATGGTGCAGAAAGAACTTTGGAACTTCAGAAGCTCTCCATATGCCCCCCACGGAGGCAGCGCCATATGACCCAGGCGAACTGTTCACAGGGGAGAAGCCTGCCTTCCAGGGAATGACCCCATTGTGCGAGAAGCCAGAATAGTGCAGAGAAAACATAACACTACAGTGTGAGAGAGAATAAAAGGCTGCAGTCAGAGAGAAAATAAAACATACTACCAACACCTACTGGAAAACAAAAGAAAGACCTCTTCTTTTTTTTTTTTTGTATTTATATTTTTAATTTTTTTCAATTTTTTAATTTTTATTTTCATTTTTCAATTTAAAGTTTATTGGGGTGACAATTGTTAGTAAAGTTACATAGATTTCAGTTGTTCAATTCTGTATTACATCATCTATAAATCCTGTTGTGTGTTCACCACCCAGAGTCAGTTCTCATTCCATCATCATATATTTGATCCCCTTTACCCTCATCTATCACTCCCCGTCCCCCTTACCCACTGGTAACCACTAAGCACCCTTTACCCACTGGTCTGTGTCTATGAGTTTTTGTTTCTCATTTGTTTGTCTTGTTCTTTTGTTGTTTTTTGTTTATATTCCACATATCAGTGAAATCATATAGTTCTCTGCTTTTTCTCTCTGACCTGACTTATTTCGCTTAGCATTATATTCTCAAGATCCATTCATGTTGTCACAAATGGTCCTATTTCATCTTTTCTTACCACCAAATAGTATTCCATCGTGTATGTACAACTTCTTTATACATTCATCTATCGAAAGACATTTTGGTTGTTTCCATGTCTTGGCCACTATAAATAAAGCTGCAATGAACATTGGAGCACATGTGTTTTTATGGATAAATGTTTTCAGATTTTTTGTGTAGATACCCAGGAGAGGGATTGCTGGGTCATATGGTAATTCTATTCGTAATTTCTTGAGGAACCTCCACACTGCCTTCCATAGCAGCTGCACCAGTCTGTATTCCCACCAACAGTGGATGAGGGTTCTTTTTTCTCCACACCCTCTCCAACACTTGTTACTATTTGTCTTGTTGATAATAGCCATTCTAACTAGTGTGAGGTGATATCTCATTGTGGTTTTTATTTGCATTTCTCTGATGATTAGTGATGTGGAGCATTTTTTCATATGTCTGTTTCCCATTTGTATGTCCTCTTTGGAGAAATGTCTCTTCAGGTCCTCTGCCCATTTTTCAATTGGGCTGTTTGTGTGTTTTTTTTTTTGTTGTTGCATTGTATGAGTTCTTTGTATATTTTGGATATTAGCCCCTTATTGGAGGCAATGTGCAAAAATCTTCTCCCATTCAGTTGGTTGCCCCTTTTTATTTTGTCGATGGTTTCTTTTGCTGTGCAGAAGCTTTTAAGTTTGATATAGTCCCATTCATGTATTTTAGCTTTTACTTCCCTTGCCTTTGGAGTCAAAGTCATAAAATGCTCTTTGAACCCAAGGTCCATAAGTTTAGTACCTATGTTTTCTTCTATGCAGTTTATTGTTTCAGGTCTTATGCTTAAGTCTTTGATCCATTTTGAATTAATTTGGGTACATGGTGACAGATAGCAGTCCAGTTTCATTCTTTTGCACGTGGCTTTCCAATTCTCCCAGCACCATTTATTGAAGAGGCTATCTTTTCTCCATTGTATGTTTTTTGCTTCTTTGTCAAAAATTATCTGTCCATATTTATGTGGATTTATTTCTGAGTTCTCAATTCTATTCCATTGGTCTACGTGTCTGTTTTTCTGCCAATACCATGCTGTTTTGATTATTGTTGCCCTGTAGTACAAGCTAAAGTCAGGGAGTGTGATACCTCCAGCAATGCTCTTTTTTCTTAGGATCGCTTTGGCCATTTGGGGTCTTTTGTGGTTCCAAACAAATCTGATGATTTTTTGTTCTATTTCTTTAAAAAATGCCATTGAGATTGCATTAAATCTGTATATTGCTTTGGGTAATATGGCCATTTTAACTATGTTGATTCTTCCAATCCATGAGCACGGAATGTTTTTCCATTTCTTTGTGTCTTCTTCAATTTCTTTTAAAAATGTCTTGCAGTTTTCAAAATACAGTAAAAGACCTCTTTCTATCAACCTGTTGAAGAACCCACTCCTATAGATGTCTAGGAAGAGAAATAGTAAATCATTAATTGCCATGAAAAACCAAGGCAACAAGACAACTCAGAAAGAAAATGAAAAGACTGTAGAAAATGAACTTAAAGATATGGAAATATGTGACTTGAATGACAGAGAATTCTCATTAAAAAACTCAGTGAGATGCAAGAAAACACAGACAGGCAGTTTAATGAGCTCAGAAACATAATCAAAGAACAAAATGAACACTTTACCAAAGAGATTGAAATTTTAAAAAATAACCAAATAGAATTTCTAGAGATTAAGAATTCAATAAAATAAATGAAGAATGAAATAGTCAGCTTATGTAGTAGAGTTGACCAGATGGAGGAAAGAATCAGTGTCATTGAAGACAGAAATCTGGAAATGACACAGATGGAAGAAGAAAGAGCCTTGAGACTTAAAAGAAATGAAATAACTCTACAAGAACTTTCTGACTCCATCAGAAAGAACAATATATGAATAACGGCATACCAGAAGGAGAAGAAAGAGAGAAGGGAACAGAGAGCATATTCAAACAAATAGTTGATGAGAACTTCCCAAACTTGTGGAAAGAACTGGATCCTCGAATCCAAGAAGCAAATAGAACACCTAATTATCTCAACCCCAACACGCCTTCTCCAAGGTCAATTTTATTGAAGCTGATAATAATCAACGACAAAGAAAGAATCCTCAAGGCAGCCAGGGAAAAGAAGACGGTAACCTGCAACAGAAAGCCCATTAGAATATCATCAGATTTTTCAGCAGAAATTCTACAAGCCAGGAGGGAGTAGATCCAAATATTCAAACTATTGAAAGAGAGAAATTATGAGCCAAGAATAATATATCCAGCAAATATATCCTTTATATATGAAGGAGGAATAAAGACCTTCCAGACATACAGAAGCTGAGGGAATTTTCTAACACACAACCTGCACTACAAGAAATACTGAAGAAGGCTATTTGACCAGCATCAATAGGGATAATTTGTGGCAACCGAAACATAAAAGGGGGGAGAGGAAAGGCCTGAACTGGAATATAGGAATGGAGAAAGCATGCTGAAGAAAATGGAATACTCTAAATATCAAACTTTCTTTTACATAAACTTAATGGTGGTAACCACTAAAAAAAAATCCAGAACTGAAATACATAACGTAATAAAAGAAGAAACAGAGGGGAAAATCATAGAATACCACCACAGAAATAATAGATAAATATAAAAAGGCAAAGAAACAACGGAGACACAGTTTTCCCAGAAACCTAAAGATAGAATGATAAGAAATCCTCACATATGAATAATCACCATAATTGAAAATGGCCTGAATTCGCCAATAAAAAGTCACAGAGTAGCAAACTGGATCAAAAAACTAAACCCAACCATATGCTGTCTCCGAGAGACACATCTCAGCTACAAGAACAAACATAGACTCAAAGTGAAAGGGTGGAAATTGACACTCCAAGTAAATGAAAGAGAAAATCAGGTGTAGCCATACTGATATCAGATGAAACAGAGTTCAGGATAAAAAAGGGTAACCAAAGAAAAAGATGGACATTTCATAATGATAAAGGAGACTATATAACAAGAAGACATAACAGTCATCAAAATTTATACCCCCAATCAGGGAGCACCGAAATATACCAAGCAACTACTAACAGAACTAAAGGGAGAAATTGACCAAAACACAATTATAGTAGGGGACCTAAATACATCATTGACAGCTATGGATAGATCATCCAAACAGAAAATAAATTAAAAAATAGCAGCCTTAAATGAGACACTAGATGAAATGGACATAATTGACATTTATACAGCACTTCATCCTAAAACATCAGACTATACCTTTTTTTCCAGTGTACATGGAACATTCTCAAGGATAGATCATATATTGGGACATAAAAGTAGTCTCAGTAAATTTAAGAAGATTGAAATCATACCAAGCATATTCTCTCATCACAAGGCTTTAAAATTGGATATCAACTGCAAAAAGAAAGTAGGAAAACCCACAAATACGTGGAGATTAAACAACATACTTTTAAAGAATGACCGGGTCAAAGTAGAAATAAGAGGAGAGATCAAAAGATACATAGAAACAAATGACAATGAAAATACATCCTACCAAAATTTTTGGAGTGCAGCAAAAGCAGTATTAAGAGGAAAGTTTATGTCACTACAGGCCTATCTCAAGAAACAAGAAAAATCCCACATAAATAACCTCACGTTACACCTTAAAGAACTAGAAAAAGAAGAATAAATGAAGCCCAAGGTCAGCAGAAGAAAGGAAAATCAGAGCAGAGCTAAATGAAATAGAGAACAAAAGACCATAGAAAAAATTAATGTGACAAAGGGCTGATTCTTTGAAAAGATTAACAAAATTGACAAACCCTTGGCTAGACTCACTAAGATAAAAAGAGAAAAGACCTTAATAAACAAAATCAGAAATGAAAGAGGGGAAGTTATCAGCCACAGAAATACAAAGGATCATCAAAGAATACTATGAAGGACTATATGCCACCAAATTCAATAACCTAGAAGAAATGGACAATTTCTTAGAAACATATAACCTTCCTAGGCTGAATCATGAAGAACAGAAAAATCTAAATAGACCGATCACCAGTAAGGAAATTTAATCAGCAATCTGAAACCTTCTCAAAAGCAAAAGTCCAGGACCAGATGGCTTCACTAGTGAATTCTACCAAATCTTCAACGAGGATTTAATACCTGTCCTATTCAAACTCTTCCAAAAAATTGAAGAAGAGACAATACTCCTTAACTCATTTTATGGGGGCAACATTACCAAATATTGATACCAAAACCTGGTAAATATAACATATAAAAAGAAAACCACAGACCAATATCTTTGATGAATAACAGATGCAAAAATTCTAAAGAAAATTCTAGCAAATTGAATGCAACAATACATTAAAAAGATTATTCATCACGATCAAGTGGGGTTCATCCCAGGGGCACAAGGATGGTTCAACATATGCAAATCCATCAATGTGATACATCACATAAACAAATAAAGGACAAAAATCATATCATATCGATTGATGCAAAAAAAGCATTTGACAAGATACAACATTAGTTTATGACTAAAACACTTAATAAAATAGGTATAGAAGGAAAATACCTTAATATAATAAAGTCTATATATTACAAACCATCAGCTAATATCATAATTAATGGTGAAAAACTGAAGCCCTTTGCTCTACGTTCAGGAACATGACAGAGCTGTTCCCTATCACCTCTGCTTTTCAACATAGTATTGGAAGTCCTCGCCAGAGCAATCAGGCAAGAGAAAGAAATAAAAGGCATCCAAATTGGGAATGAAGAAGTTAAATTGCCACTCTTTGCAGATGACATGATGAAATATATAGAAAACCCTAAAGACTCCACCAAAAAGCTATTAGAAACAATAAACGAATACAGTAAAGTTGCCGGCTACAAAATCAACGTACAAAAGTCCATTGCATTCCTATACATTAACAATGAAATGTCAGAAAAAGAAATAAAAAACAAACAAACAATTCCATTTGCAATTGCAACAAAAAGAATAAAATACCTAGGAATAAACTTAACAAAGGATGTGAAAGACCTATATGCTGAAAATTATAAGCCATTGAAGAAGACAGAAAGAAATAGAAAGACATTCCATGCTCATGGATTGGAAGAATCAACATAGTTAAAATGGCCATATTATCCAAAGCAATATACAGATTTAATGCAATCGTCATCAAAATCCCAATAACATTTTTTAAAAATATAGAACAAAAAATCATCAGATTTGTATGGAACCACAAAAGACCCTGAATATCCAAAGCAATCCTAAGAAAAAAAGAACAATGCTGGAGGTATCATACTCCCTGACTTTAGTTTGTATTACAGGGCAACAATAATCAAAACAGCGTTGTATTAGCAGAAAAACAGACACACAGACCAATGGAATAGAATTAAGAACCCAGACATAAACCCATTTAAATATGGACAGATAATTTTTGACAAAAAAGCAAGAACATATAATGGAGAAAAGACAGCCTTTTTAATAAATGGTGCTGGCAGAATAGCAAAGCCATGTATAAAAGAATGAAATTGGACTGCTACCTGTCACCATGTACCAAAACTAATTCAAAATGTATCAAAGATTTAAGCATAAGACCTGAAACAATAAACTGCACGAAGAAAACATAAGTACTAAACTTATGGACTTTGGGTTCAAAGAGCATTTTATGACTTTGACTCCAAAGGCAAGGGAAGTAAAAGCTAAAATACATGAATGGGACTATATCAAACTTAAAAGCTTCTGCACAGCAAAAGAAACGATCGACAAAATAAAAAGGGGCAACCAACTGAATGGGAGAATATTTTTGCACATTGCCTCCGATAAGGGGCTAATATCCAAAATACACAAGGAACTCATACAACGCAACAACAAAGAAACAAACAACACAGTTGAAAAAATGGGCAGAGGACCTGAAGAGACATTTCTCCAAAGAGGACATACAAATGGCAAATAGACATGAAAAAATGCTCAACATCACTAATCAACAGAGCAATGCAAATAAAAACCACAATGAGATATCACCTCACCCCAGTTAGAATGGCTATCATCCACAAGACAAATAGTAACAAGTGTTGGAGAGGCTGTGGAGAAAAAGGAACCCTCATACACTGTTGGTGGGAATGCAGACTGGTGCAGCCGCTATGGAAGGCAGTGTGGAAGTTCCTCAAGAAATTACGAATAGAATTACCATATGACCCAGCAATCCCTCTCCTGGGTATCTACACAAAAAATCTGAAAACATTTATCCATAAAGACATGTGTGCTCCAATGTTCATTGCAGCTTTATTTACAGTGGCCAAGACAAGGAAACAACCAAAATATCCTTCGATAGATGAATGTATAAAGAAGTTGTAGTATATATATATATATATATATATATATATATATATATATATATATATATATATATATATATATACAATGGAATACTACTCGGTGGTAAGAAAAGATGAAATTGGGCCATTTGTGACAACATGGTTGGATCTTGAGAATATAACATTAAGAGAAATAAGTCAGACAGAAAAAGAAGAAAACAATATGATTTCACTGATATGTGGTATATAAAACTGAAAACAACAAAACAACAAGACAAACAGCTGAAAGAACAAACACTCATAGACATAGAGTTTAGGGGTTACCAGAGGTTAAGGGGGGAGGAGTCTGGTAGAAGAAGGTAATGGGATCTAATATATGGTAATGGAAAGAGAACTGACTCTGGGTGGTGAACACACAATATAGAACATAGATAATGTATTACAGAATTGAACAACTGAAATCTATGGAATTTTACTAACAATTGTCGCCCCAATAAACTTTAATTTAAAGAAATAAAAAAATGAAAAAAGAATAATTCTACTATAAATATGGGTATAGAAATAGCTCTTTAAGATCCTGCTTTCAGTTCTTTTGGGTATATAACCAGAAGTGGAAATTGCTAGATCATATGGTAATTCTATTTTTAATTTTTTGTGTAATTGCTATACTGTTTCCCAGAGTGGTTGTATTATTTTATATTCCTACCAACAGAGTACAAGTGTTCCAATTTCTCCACATCCTCACCAACACTTGTTATTCTGTTTTTGTTTGTTCATTTGTTTTTGAGCATCTTTTCATATGCTTTCTTGCTATTCATATATCTTCTTGGAAGAAGTGTCTGTTCAAATTTTTGACAATTAAATTTTGTTTTAGTCTTGAGTTTTAGGGGTTCTTTATATTCTCAATACAAAGTCCTTTTTCAAATCAGTGATTTTCAAATATCTTCTCCTAGATATAGCTGATTTTATCATTTTATTAAAAGGCTATTTTGAAGAGCAGACATTCTTAATTCATGAACTTCATTGTGTGTAACTAATGTCTTAATAAACAAAAGTTAAAGGGAGGAAAGTAAGTTGATTTAAAGGATATGAAGAAATATTGCAATTTCAGTATCCTTGATGCTTAATCTATCCTGCATCCTGCTTCCATGTCATTATTAAAATACTTGGCCTTCCACTTTATTCCTGATGTCAGCCACCTGGACATTGTCTCACTCACTGTCTCCTTTTTGAGGAGTGAATCTCTCTCTCATCATCCTTGACGGGCCCTGGGAAGATTCTTCCCTAATCTTAGGCAGTGGCTACATTTGTGCAATCACATCACCATGCGGTTGGTTACCTTTCTCATCTTGTCTCTTGAAAACTCATTGGTTTCTGGACCTTTCTGATGCTGACTCCATCCCTAGATATATTCTGGAATGTTCCCTACCTCCGTCTCTCTTTACCCTCTGTCATTCTACTTTTCCTTTTTCCAGTAATTATCTGAGTATCTATGATCAGCAAGGCATGGTGATAAACACTTGGACAGCGTATATGTATGTGTCCCTTGCCTTCAATAGAGGGAATATGGGAACACTACAGTTTGCTAAGGTGGTATATAGCAAGAGCATGTTAATTAAGCCAGAATGGGCAGGAAGACATTATTTGTCACCTGCAGTAAGAACTAGGCTTCTTGACACTATTTTCATCACTATGTGAAGCTGCATCTGTCTTCAGGGAACCTCCTCATCCTGGGGATGGATTGTTTTATTGTTTTCTAGACCACACTGTCTACTGCCCCAGAGCTTTCTGCAGCCTGACTCGCCTACAAGTTCCACCATATGATAAGGATTTTCTGGGCCAGTGTTTCTTATTAGTACTTGACTTTATACAACACGTTGTTCCTAGAATAGGGGCCCTACATTAATTCCACTGTTTTTACTGTCCTACTGCAGTTTTAATTCCAGATAAAAAATAGCTAGAGGTGAAAGAACACATTTAATTAAATATTGTATGCAGCTGATGAATGTACACAAAAGCATCACCCAAGGCGTATAGATTTTTATAATGAGCTTCTTTCTTTGACTTTCTTTGACTTCCAACCCTATTTGAACTTCTGCTCTGAAAGGCCAGATTGCTGTTCTCTTTCACTTTCCATTTTACAATAGGCTTTCTTGGAAGAGCTGAGCTAGTCCGGCTTGCTATTAGCACAGCAGGGTCCATCCGGATGATGCTTCCAATCTCAGTTATCCTGAACTGGCAGAACAATTCTCGACTGTCTTAATGAGACTTAGCACCCCAGTCCTGATGTCAAAGTAAAACTTTTTCTAAAGAATTCAAGCAGCGTCTAGTGAAGGTCTTATTCTGTGCCATATTGTCAGTAAAAAAAAAGATAAATATTTCCCATGGCTTAAGCAAGGACCTTGAATTGACTAAGAGGATGAACTAAAATGCAGTAAACTTGGCTGTTTTCATTGATTACCAGGAACAAATTAGAGATTGTATGAAAGATGTTTTTCATGATGCCATTTGTTCCATTAGGGGACAAATATTCTCTCTTCGGCCCTGTCTCCACAGATGCATTTTAATGAACTTACTCTCTGACTGTAAATACTAACATTTCTTCACATACACTCTATTGTGTGACTCAGTCCCTCATTCAACAAGAACAAAGTTATGGAGTGCTGCCCATGGGTTGGAATGACTGCTAAAGGTTGTGGGTAAATTGAACAAAATATAGTCCTAGCACATTAGGGTTCCTGAAATCTGGAAACAGAGAAAACAACAGGTGATTTCATTACAGAGTTGTTAAGAGGAGAATCTCTTAAGTTTCTTCAAAGTAACCCTTCTGGCCTGTCTGGGTCACCATGCCCACCAGACATTCCACCCAGGGGAGGCAGTGTGGCTTATCTGATTGGTAGGTCTGTGAAAGAAGCAGTCTTTTGGTCTCAACTGTTCAACTTCCTATCTTCAGAGCATTAGTTCTGTCCAGCCCTGCACTGTCTAGAAAGCACAGCTAAGAAGGACAGATTCTCCCCTTTGGGGGAAGGGAGTGGGCAGCGGCTCTAGTTATCCAGCCCTGCCTGCAGGGGGATGGGGAAAGTTCAGTGCAGGGTTGGATGCAGATTTAAAGCTAGATTTGTCACTTAGCTTTAGCCAGTATCAAGTTGACATTTTTATTTCTGTTTGCCTGACTCCAGTGACACTCTCTCAATTAGTTTCAAACTTTGTAGAAGAATAAAGGGAAGTTAAAACATCATTTATCCAGCCTAAACCCCAATAAGAGTGAAAGGATTTAGGATGCTATTAGACTTTCTCTCCTTTCCCTTCCCCTTTGTCTTCCCGCTAATCTCTCTTCCTGAATCCTTCTCCAGAATATCCTACCTCTTTCACCTTCTGCCCTGCTCCATCACTATTCCTTCCTCTCCTCACTCTGCCTTTGTCACTCTTTTCTCCCTCTCACACTAGTCTCTTTCCTCCCAGCCCCGTCTTTCCCCTTACTTTCTCCTTCTCCTTTCTTCCTCTTCTCTCTCCTTCCCCCTTCTCTCTCCAACCCTCCTCCACTCTCACCCTGTCTCGGTCTCTTTTATTCCACAAATGTTGGCTCAGTACTTTTCCTCGACTTTACTCTGCATTGCTGAGTATCCAAGTCTAACTGGTGGGAAATGCTTACCAGGGGAAATTACATAGGACAAAAGACACATGGAGTGGAAGAAAAAAAAATCCCGGGTTGGAGAAAGTACAGTGTTTCTCAGTGAAGCTCTCGGCTGCTATTACTTTTGGTCAAATCATTGGTCAAAGTGATTACCTGGGGGCTGGAGGAGTACTGTCCTCAGGTGGGAATTTACGACAGGAGAGCTAGTCTGGAAATTCAACTCCCACCTTTTCCCACACTGAGCAGAAGTCTGGTCTCTCCTTCGGTCCAATACATAGGCCAGGGGTGTCCAAACTTTTTTCAACGTTTGTCACCAAGGGCCATATGCGGTAAAATACACAAACAGCCGGGCCACTCACTCGAGGTGAAGTACGTATTGCCTCACCTGGTTTATTTAAGTAAACTAAATATATTTTTGGAATTTGCTGCGGGCCAATTAACAATGGATTGCGGGCTGCAGTTGGCCCGGGCTGCAGTTTGGACACCCCTGGCTTAGGCTGTCTGATGGAAATTTCAGAAATACAATACCCTCCCCCTGGTGTTTATAATCATTCATCTTAGTTATACATTTCTATTCAGGTCTTTACATGTCTAGTATCAAAAAAGTTACTTTTTGTCAAAATTGGTTGTTTATATTATCTCTTAGGATATTAATCTTTCAGTTTATAATGCTGGATTAGATCTTTACCCTCCCTCCAGATCTTTGCAGATACAGGTAGCATCTCATTCTAATGTCTTCAAATAAATTCACTATTTTAGAAGTTCATATTTTTATAGCTCCAGTTAGGAACTATACATACTTTGTCCTCGATACAGCTTTCTTCTCCTTAGAATTGAAAACTTCAAAGACAAAGAGTATTTATTTATTACAGAGGTCTTTGGAATGTTACTCTAAGCTCATTTATATTACATAAATACTTCCTAATGTTGGAGGGAGATGGGGGAATGAAGGAACAAGGAGAGGGGAGGTTAGAGACACTTTCACTCAGGGGAACCTGAGAAAGAAGCCATTCAGGTGGACTGTGTGTGCTGTCAACTCTAAAAATGTGAACTGTGCATTCCAATTAATTAAGTGCTGTCATGTGGAAGACACAGGGCTATTCTAATTGACCCCAGAGAGCAGGACAAGGGGAAATAAGGGAATGTGATAGTTATTTTAATTCAAGGTAAAGCAGATATTTCTATAGTCAAAGCTCCCCAGTTATGGAATAGACTGCATCAGAAACTGGGAAAAATATTTATAGAACACTTACGATGTACCAAGCATCTGCTAAGCACTTTACTGTGTGTCTTAGCTCTCTGGATCCTGTAGTGGGTTGAATGACAGGCCCTCAGAACTTGTGACCTAATCCCCAGAACCTTTGAATGGCTCTTTATTTGGAAAAAAAAAAAGTCTCATTTATATTAAGGATCTTGAGATGAAAATATCATCCTGATTATCAGAGTGGGCCCTAAATCCAATGACAGGATTCCTTATACGATACACAGAGTAGAGAAGGCTATATAAAGATGGAGGCAGAGATTGGAGGGATGTGACAACAAGCCAAGGAAATTGAGGAAGACGGACAGACAGCAGAAGCTGGAGTCTCCTTTAGAATCTCCAGAGGAAGTACAGTCCTTCCGTCATCTTGATTTCAGACTTTTGGCCTCTAGAAGTGTAAAAGAGTAAATGTCTGTTCTTTTAAGCCACAGAATTTCTGGTAATTTGTTATGGCAGCCATAGGAAACTAAGGCAGGTATTATTACATGTGTTAGTGTTAGCCTCTCAGTGCTTTAGCTGCAAAATGGGGCTAACACTAACACATTGTCAGCACAGCGCCATCTAGTGAGTAGCTCCGTCTGAGACTATCCAAACGCAGATTGGAAAGTTTCTTGATGGGGCTCTAGCATCAAATAAAGAGGAATACTAGATTAGGATTTCTGAACACAGGTCCATTGCATCAGAGCTTAAGAACTATATTCAGATTCTGAAGTTCTGCTTCAACAGTCTAAGTTTTAGTAAATTTGAAGTATTCCCCAGGAATGTGTATTTTAAAAAATATTCCTCATTCAACTTGACCAAGGTTGTATAGCTACTGTGTGGAGCTGGGATTTGAATTTCTTTCAAAGACCTTGCCCTTTCCACTATCCCAACAGTTCCATGATTGACCAAGCATCAGAATCTCCTGGAGATTGCTGGACTCCACCCCCCAGTGTTTCTGATTCAGTAGGTCTGGACTTAGACCCAGGAATTTGCATATCTAACAAGTTCTCAGGTAATGCTGATGCTGCTGGTCCAGGGGTCACACTTTGAGAACCACTGTGTAACTAAAGCATTTGGGGGTGATTTGAGAACTGCGGCCAAGTGTTCCTCTAGCGATAAGGGTCCCAACAGGATTTAGACCAGAAGTGGAAAACTGATGACACCAGACAGTTAGTTTAACAAGATTAATTTTAAATTATTTATCAAGTTGTCAATATTATAAATCCAGAAACATCAGACAAAAATCTTTCTGTAAAAAATCAGAAGATCTGGCATGGCAAAAATCAACTGCAGCTTAGTATTAACTTTCCCTTTTAGACAGAATGTGAACCTTCCTGCCATTTCAAACATCTGCTTACGCATAACAATAATAATATAATAAGTGACATTTACTGAGTTACTAAGCTCAATTATTTACCAGTTTTCTAAGTGCCTTACCTGTAGTAACCATTTTAATGCACATTTACTCAAGTAAGTTAAGGCTGAGGGAACAAATAGAACAAGAAAATTACCATGGTTCAGACACAATAGAAGTTTCTTTCCACAGCTCAGACTTACAAACTGTACCACCTTGCAAATGATAACAGCAACACTAGCTGGGCACTGTTGATAAGTACTTTATATATGTTAACTCATTTAACCTTCACAAGAACACTATGAGGCAATATAACTATTAACTTTTTATGGGAATGGAAACTTAGGCAGAAAGAAATTAAGCAACTTGGCCAAGTTCATATAGTTAGTATTAGTATAACAGGTACTTGAATCCAGGCCACCTGACTCGTGAGTCCATACTTTCAACTTCGATGTTCTGCTGTAGGCATTCATCATTGTGACTCTGATCTAGACCCCTACCTCCTTTTTATGGATGAGGGAATTGTATATCTCTGAGGTAAAGTGATTTCCTCAAAATTTCAGAATGAGTTAGCAACAGAGGTCATATTCTTACTCATGAATACCAACAAGTACTCTGGCAACAATCACTGGTGGGAATTTTGGTTCATTATCATTGTAATACAATTGGCAAAGAGATTAAATAAATGTTAATGAGATTCTACTCATTATTTTTATCTAACGATGATCTCAAATGGACACCCCAGTTGTTCTCAACTTTAGCTGCATATTGGAAGGTCTCACTGAGAGATTTTCAAAAACATCATATCAGGCCCCACCCCAGGTCAATTAAATCAGCATCCTTGGGGGATGATGTCCATGATATATATTTAAATATATACAAGGTCTAACAATTCAGTTCATGAACACATCCTGGAAAACGTGCTACATCCCTCATTGCTGAATATCACTACAGTCACCTTTGAAGTACTCCCCTTGGGAAGCTATGCACCAATGCTAGCCCCTAGTCCACCCTTCAAAGCAATTTTGGAACTCTTTTTCTGGAATGTCTATCAGAGCTGTCATTGTATCACCCCTGATGTCCTGAATGTCATCAAAATGCCTTCCTTTCAATATTTCCTTTATCTTCATGTAAAGAAAGAAGTCATTGGGGGCAGATCAGGTGAGTACGAAGGGTGTTCCAATACAGTTATGTGTTTACTGGCTAAAAACTCCCTCACAGACAGTGCTGTGTGAGCTGGTGCATTTTCGTGATGCAAGAGCCATGAATTGTTGGAGAAAAGTTCAGGTTGTCTAACTTTTACATGGAGCTTTTTCAGCACTTTCAAATAGTAAACTTGGTTAACTATTTGTCCAGTTGGTACAAATTCATAATGAATAATTCCTTTGATATCAAAAAAGGTTAGCAACATTGTTGCAAGAAGTTTGCGAACTTAATTGTCAGACCTCATATGTGTGTGTGTGTGTTATACACACATATATAGATAGATAAATAAAGACATTTACTTATTTTAGTATCATGTGATTCTAATATACAGCCATAACTGAGAAATGCTGTATTATACTGTGAGGATATGCAGATGGGATGCAATGACGGGTAATTAGACATTGATGTTATCTTTTCCTGGAGATTGTACAGGTTCCTGTCAAGACATCTGAGTCAATGTTCAATGCCAACTGCATCCCTATAACCAAACGCAGTAATTGCTTATTACTGATGTGTGTCCATGAATAATTGAAGAGTCTTACTTTGCTCCTAGCTCTTGATTAAATTCTGTGACTGAAGGGATCTGGGCTTTTCCTTTAAGAAATAAACAGACTTAATCTGTCGAATGGTGCTGGCTTTTTTGGTTAATTTCCATGTTTATTACTCTTGCCCCTTGTCCCCAACTAATCTGACCTTTCTGCCATTGACTTGTGCAGTAACACTGAAGAAAGTGTCATTTGAAAAGCTGTCGAGTCCCCAAACCACCTCTGCTCCTCATGAAGACTATGTGATTGGCCATTGGTGGTTCAACAGGTGAATGAAAAATCTTAGGAACTTTTGCATATACAAATTCAGATAGACAAGTTATTTCAAGTCCTATTTCAAGTCACATTCAGCTTTACAGAGGTAAAATAATAAGAATTACCCAAGCAATGCTCTGGCAGCAAAACAACATTAATTTGAATAAGCATTTATAGAGCACTTCCTCTTCTGTAATATCTACCACACTTTATCATAGTTATCCTTTCAAGGACTGCCTTTTCTGTGAGAATTTAGGTTCTGTAAGTACAAGAACGATGTCTGTCTTCTTCATTATCACGTCTCCAACCTGGCATATTATAGACCCTAAATAAACATTTTTTTCTGAATTTGTAAATAATTAAATGAATAAATAACAGAACAAGGCCTTGATGACAGAAAAATAAGACATTATTTCTGTTAGGGAGGAGCTTATAATATTTGGAAAGAAAGAGGAATGTTTAAGAATTAGAATTCAATGCAATAAGGGCTATAATAAGATGGGTATAAAGAAGAGAAAGATTCATATGCAAGCAATCTATAGATCCAATCTGCCTCTGGGGTAGGGAATACCCATACAAGTTATAATTCCTTGCCTGCACTTTGTTTTATAGATTTGAATAAGGGATGATGTAAATAATTTATGTAATTCTAAAACAAAATTAAATTTTTAGAAGTTGATCCTTATCATCAAAAGACAATGAAACAGTTGAATCTTACTTTGGGTCAAGTTGATGGCATAGCAATATAGAGAAACTGTGGAAAATGATTTTAAAACCCAACAATTGGAACGTACATACTTGATTGAGTACACCAGGAATGGTCTCCTGTTGATTTCGCTCTTTACTCTCGGTGGTACGTTATTCAGCATCTGTCCCTAGTTTGCTCATGCTTTCCTGTGCCCATGCTCTTCAGTCGTCAGTCTACCCCCAGACTACTTCTGGTCTTGTCATGTGACTTGCTATATTGGTTTGCTAGGGCTGCTAGGAATACAGTACCACAAACTGGGTGGCTTAAACAACAGACACATACCGTGTCACAATTCTGGGGCTTAGAAGTCCAAGATCAAGATGTGAGCAGGACCCTGGTCCTTTTGAAAGTGCTAGCAAAGGATCTGTTTCAGGCCTCTCTTCTAGCTATCGGTAGTTCCTTGGCTTGTGCCAATGTAATTCCAAACTTCAGATGGTATTCTCCCTGGTGTGTGCCTGTCTCCAAATCCCTCCTTTTTTTAAGGCCATATCAGATTAGGTTGGATTTATAAGGTCATATTGGATTAAGAGCTCACTCTACATCAGTATAACCTCATCTTAACTGATTGTATCTGCAACCACCTTAACTCCAAATAAATTCACTTTCTGAGGTAGTGGGGCTTAGAACTTCAACCTATGAATTTGGAGAGGATACAATTAAACCCGTAACACTTGCGTTGGTCAATGAGTTAATAGTAAATGTGATGAAGTGAAGGTTTGAAAGTGCTTATACTCTGGGGCTTGCTCTCTTACTGTTTTAGAAATCTGCCACTACTACCACGTGACCAAGCATGGACTAGCCTGATGGGTAATGAGGGAACCAGGGCCCATTTGCCCCCATGACAGGTTCACAGAGACACTCAGTTGACTGGCCGCTGATCTCAGTGAGAAAGTCTAACGGAGACCAGCAGAACCATCTCGCTAAACCCAATTCAAATTGCATTGTGAGTTAAATAAAAGTCTGTTGTTTTTTTTTTTTTTTTTTTTTTAATTTTATTTTTTAAATTTATTGGGGTGACAATTGTTAGTAAAATTACATAGATTTCAGGTGTGCAATTCTGTATCACATCATCCATAAATCACACTGTGTGTTCACCACCCAGAGTCATCTCCCCTTCCATCACCATACATTTGATCCCCCTTACCCTCATCCCCCACCCCCCAACCCCCTTAAAGTCTGTTGTGTTTTTATGCCACAAAGTTTTGCAGTGTTTTGTTATACATCAATGATTAACCCGTGTGTTAGAAATATGGGGAGAGATGGGTCAGGTTCCAACTCTCAAGCTTTTTGTATGAATAACTTGCTATTACCAATAAGGAAATGTGGTAAATTTAGCCATTGCTCAGTCTGGTCTCCTTCCTTTTCACTGTTTACTGTTTTCAAGGGAGCCTCCTGGAATGAATAGAGAGACTAAAAAAAAAAATTTCCTTGATAAATTGCCTTGTCGTATTGTTAAGAAGAAAGAAGAAAGCTTTCTTCAACATTATTATTTCCTTCTATAGTCTATCATTTAATGAATATTTATATAGTTATCATTTAATGAATCACTTGTTCATTTATTAATTATTAATAGCAAGTACTTAATTCAGCAAGTTTACATAGCACCTATAGGCAGCAAAATGTTTATATAAAATATCTTGAGTATGCTACCCATGTCTTAGATATAACCTTTTTACTACATATATTTTGCAACATAGGTTCATCATCTCAGAGTTAGAAAGGGCCTTAAATAGTCATGGAGGTGTAAAATACAGCATAGGAAATATCGTCAACAATATTATAACTTTTATGGTGTTTGGTGCGTGCTAGACTTATTGGGGGAATCACTTTGTAAGTTATATAGATAGATAGATAGATAGATAGATAGATAGATAGATAGATAGATAGATAGATAGATAGATATAAAACCACTATGTTGTACAACTGAAACTAACATAATATTGAATTTCAACTGTAATCGAAAAAACAATTTTTAAAAGAAAGGTCCTTACATGTCATTTGCTTTACTCTCTTAGTCCAATAGGCAACTTTCCTCCTCTGCTTGCATGCTTCTCATGATGAAAGGCTCATTCCCTCATGAGGGAGCCAATTTTATTTTAGAGCAGCACTCCTTGTCAGAAAGTATTGCCTTTTCTTGACCTCAAATCTGCCTCCTTATAGTTAGGTTCTGACTGCCCAGTTTCCCTCAAGTCTCTTTCTTTCCATCCGTTTTGTTGTTAATCCTAGGAATAGCTTATTTCCTCTTCATATGACAGCCCTTAAAATATTGGAAGACAGCACCACACCCTACTTCTGTCTTTCCTTAACTGTAATAGTAAACATTCTAATGTGCATAATATAATGTTTTGATATATCTTCTCTAATAAGAATATTTCTGCTAAATCCAGAGCTCACCACCATTCTTAGACAACAATTTCTAGAACAAATGGAGAGAGCATTAAAAAGGATGACAGAAAAAAGCAGAACTAACTACGGACAGAAATATAATAAAATAATATGAAATAGTGCTGCTGTTTGTATTCTTTGGGGGAGAATATTAGTGAGATATTTAAGAGAAGCAAACTTTAAATCCCATTTAATGTCTTTAATAAGTATTGTGCCTCAAAAATTAAGATATATAGTGATTATTTTCAAAAACTTCACTTCAAAGATAAGCCTGTTTGAGACATTAGCTGCTAGAATTATATTAAGATGATCCTTATTTCCTGTGGACTTCTACTGGACAGTCAGCTGTATGTTTCCAGAGAGCAGAATGAAAGGAAGATACTGATTGCATCTGCCAATGAAGAGCTTATTAATCATTGTTTTCCTTAGTCTCTCACTTGACTTAAATTGTATCTAGTGGAGGAGTGCTTCTGTCTTGGAAACTGCTAGAAAAAGTGGCTCCTTTTTCAGAGAATCAACAAAGTTTAGTCAGTGGTTTTCCTCATCTCCCATGACCAAGTCATTTTTGAAGAATGTTAAATTAGGAAACAAATACACAAGCTACCACATTCAAGTTGTAAAGTCACAAGTGCTTCAAATAAACAGAAATAGATTCAGATCCTGGCTTCTCTACTTACTATTCATGTAAGCTTGAGCAAGGTATTGAATTATTTTTCTCTATTTTTCTTACATAAAATGCTAATAATTATTATCCCAGAGTCGCTCATGAGAGCTGAATGAAAGAATGTTTAATTCTTTAAACATGCACACCAACCTTAAAGCAGGAGGTGAAGGCCTTGAACTTCTTCTTATTTATTATCAATTATTAAATTGTGAAACAAAAATACTCAATACTGAAAGTAAAGATGTCTTCTTGGGACATCAAAAAAGTAGTTACCCATAACCAAAGCAATGGAGCTGTGTCAGAGGTGTATATGATATTATATTACATTATATTTTATATTAATTATATTATATTATGTTGTTAAAAAGTGCAGAATACAGAAGAAAACTTGTTAAAGATTATAGCTCAAGTCTGAGACATCTCAGCTTTGCCAAAAGGGGTCTTAATCATGTGTCATGTGACCAGGATTTGCTCTCCAGTCTTCCGTCTAAGAGTTATGGGTTTAGATAAATCTAGATTTCAGTCTCTTCATCCACAGGATGAAATAGTTCCTCTGTATACTATGGAATGGTCCTTCTAATATTCTATGAAAATTAAATCTTGCTTCCTCAGTCTTTCCTTTGATTACTTTCAAAGTAAGTATCCAGGCACCAACGTCTTCATTGTTTGAGTATGCAAACCTTGTCTCGCTTGGTCCTCGGTGACAACAATTCTGTTTTCTATTATGTCTCTTTCCCACTGCATTTAGAGTTAGGATGAGGTCTTAAAATTACTGTAAGCTAATGTGGGGTCAAATTGATTAGTTCTTAAGAGAGAGACCTTCAGTACACATTAAATTCTTCACCCTTCATACTCCTACCTGTCATTCAATGTATAACTTAAAGTGACACATCTTCATTGAAGATTTCCTCTACGCATATGCTGCCCCCTCCACACAGATAAACCATGCAACATCCTTGGAATCAGTTGCTTAATGTTCCATGTATCTATAAATGTTTTAACTTCAGCACAGTATGGTTTTTGTCACTCAGTTATTTATTTAGGTGCCTGTCACTTCTCACAGATTTTGAGCGATTTGAAAGAAAAATGCATTAAGTCCTAGTACATAGCCTGGTACCTGGGACTCAAAATATTTATTAAATGAATAAATAATGATAATGATTAGGATGATAGCAGCTAACCTGTTTTGAGTATTTTCTATGTATTAGGCATTTTTCTAAGCTCTCTATATGAATGAATTTATTTTATGATCACAACAACTCTTTGTGATAGATACTATTATTTTCACCATTTTATAGATGAGAAAAGTGAAGCACAATATTTTGTTGAATAACATGCTAAGCAGTAAGATTCAGGGATTAAAATGGGATATTCTGTTGCCAGTGAATAATCATCAATTAAACACTATACTATGCTGTTTCTCTTGAATGAGTAAATGAAAAATTAATAAAAGAATAAAATGAGCAAATACTCACCCAATACAAACATACTTAGTTATTACCATATTGATCCTATTTTGGAACTGAAATTACCACCTCTGTGGGGTCACTGTTTACGCGACTACTTCAGCTTTAATGTGATAGATAGGACAATGGCCTCTAAATATGTCCACATCCTATTCTCTGGAACCTCTAAATATGTTACTTTTTATGGCAAAAGGGACTTTGTAGATGTGATTGAGGATTTTGAGATGGGGAGATCATCCTAGATTATCGAGATAGGCTCAATGTAATCAGAAGGATCCTCATATGTAAAAGTGGGAGACAGGAGAGTCAGAAATGGATTTGAAGATGCTGAGCAGCTGGCTTTTAAAATGGAGTATGGGACCATGAGCCAAGGACTGCAGGTGGCCTCTGGAAGCTTGGAAAGGAAAGGAAATAGATTCTTCCCTAAAATCTGGAAGGAAAAACAATCTTTCTTGATCCTTTGATCTTAACCCATTGACATCTAGTTCAGATTTCTAACTTCCAGATCTCTTAAAAGAATAAATTTATTTTGTTTTAGGTCACTACGTTTGTGGCTTGCAGAAATGTGTTACAGTACCACAACAGGAAACTAACATGCTGGTTATAGTTGTGGTCTTTGATAAAATATTTAGTGTTAGCCTTGAAGGAGGAGTTTGCTATGATAAATTGCTGCTATTTGGTCAAGTAGAGAGTGTGGTGTTGCCCTATGAGAATGGAAAATACATACACATTTTGATGGGACAAAGGTAAAATAATTAGTTTTGAGATTCTTCTTAGCTGGAATTGGGAGGCAGTCTATATTGTGCATTTCTCAGTCTCTGAGCCCTTGTGTTCGTTTGGTGGGGTAGGGTGGGGAGTGGAGCTCATTTGGAAAGTATTTGCCACTTCAGAAGCAAACATTGATAATCCAGAGGAGATAGGAAGACTGGTTCTAGAGAGTTAATCCGAGGAGGTTGGGTAGTCAACAGTTCCAACACACAGGGCCCAAAGGAAAATAATGAAGTCTGATATAATTCACTTAGGTGGCAATAAGCAGGACTGACTCAGCACAGAGAGCTCTGGCAAAAGTCTCAGCCCTGGTAATATTTGAATTTACGGCTGCCTTAAATCCTTCTTGTTGGAGCAAACCTCACTGTGCAAAAGGAATAGTAATAAATTATCTTCATGTAGCGTGTGTGTGCATATATGTGTGTTTTATAGAAGCATTACCAGTCAGTGACAAAGAAATAGATTATTCAGTAACTGATATTTGGACTGTTGATTAACACTTGGCAAAGAATTAATTCAATTTTGTTCCCACAGCTTAGAGAGACTATAAACTTTGGATGATTAAGTGTTAAGCAGATAAAAAGAATCCATATTTTTTTTCAACTAAGGAACTTCTGAATATTGGTATTAGTGGGGACATTTTTAAGCTTAAAAGCCACAGAATATGTGAAAGAGAGAAAACTAACATTTATCCACATATAAGTTAAAAACCTTTCCCTGAAGAAATAAACAAAATTAAAAAGAAGGCAACAAGTTAGGAAACAAAAATACATCAAGTACGACAGTACATTTACATTTCATAAAGAACACTCGTGCAAAGGAGAGAACAGAAAGCCTCTATTAGATAAATATGCAAAAGACATGGACAATTCATAAAAGAGGAAATAAAAATACATTAAACACAAATGGAAAACTACTCAACTCACTACTAGTAACCAAAAAAATGCAAACTAAAAGGAAATAATTGTTTTTGCTTATTAAACTAGTAAACATTTAAAGAACCTTGTAATATCTGTTATAGCTTTCATAAACTACTAATAGGGTGTAAAATGGCAGCTAGAGATACAATCTAAATTTGAAATTTCTTCTAAATAAATAATTGTAATATAAAAGGTCTTATACACAAAATTCTCTATCACGGTATTATTTGTAATATCAAAACATTTAGGAAACAGTTGAAAGTTCAAAAATACAACGAATGTTTTAAACTAACTGATACCTAACTTACAGAATATTATTCAACAATTATTTTTTTTAAATTACAAGTTAATTACAAAGTAAAGCATAAAGAATTGTATCTCTATCATGATTTTAAAATATTTTTGACAACTTAGGTGTAGAATAAAAGACTAGAAAAATACATCAACATGTTAACGTGGACATATTTCTATAAGTTTTTGTTTTTTGGTGTTTTCTTTTTTCTTGGTGGCCCCATTTTATTTAATAAGCACGCAACAATTTTTATAATACAAAAATAAATATTAAATCTCTGCTTGGTTCTATTTAAGAAGGGAATTTCAGAAAGCTTGAGTATATAATGGAAATAAAATGATGTGATTCTGTTTAGAAAATACAAGCTGAAAAAGCTGTTGAGAATCACAGCTTACATTTAATGGGAACATGTAAGCAATACAAATAAGTTTCGAGCAGATATTTAATGGGGAATAGAGAAGATTTTTGTTTTGTTTTAATAATAGAATATTCTTTCCTTTCATAGGGGAAAGGACAGTGTTTCTTTTACACACACCAACAGAACCTGCTGCCACTTCTTTTTCTACTTATTCCAATTATGTGCAAAACACCCAGAAGGAAATTACCAGGCTCTTGATTGCTTGTCTTGTAAATTCAAACCTAGAAATTGATAGCAAATGTCACATTACCAAGTAAAACCCAAGAATGCTTAATTAAGTCCCTGTGAGACTCCTCGCAAATGGGAAAATGTACAGAGGCATAGTATTTACAAGCACCTTGATTTCCATTCACCTGTGGCATTTTACGAATTATACCAATTTCATTTTAAGTTATTGCATTTGTTACAATAATTGGAGAGGATTTTGCAATGTGACAGTAGATGTGGAAAGCTGAGTTATTTCAACACCTACCTGTTGCTTGATCCTGAAAGTGATCCAGTGAGTCAGAACAAAGCCACTTCCATTTATATTTTGTATAGATGCTGCCTGTGGATGAACTTTTTCCTTACTGCCTTTGCAAAAATGACACACACCCATAGTTTGGAGTTGGTTTTCTTCATCCTCAGCCAGGGCCAGAAATAGGGGACCATTTGGGGAGATGTTAGCCTCACTGGGAAATGGTCTTGGAAGCTTATCTAAGATGGAGTGTGGTGCTAATAATAATCAGTAGAATCCAGCTGCCACCTTTTATGTCTCCATTTTCTTCAACAGGTGTCAAGTGTTTCACAAAGCAGCTGCATCTAAGGGCCATAAACTGCCCATCTACCCCCTGCATAATTTTCCATCACACAGAGATCATCTTCAGTTTTTGAAAGCCACAGTCCCTTCTAATGTATCTTTGTGAAGAACTGCTTGGAAGAAAGGGCTATTCTAATGGCCCCGTTAGAATAGGTACGCCATATTCAAGGAGATTGTCACCATCTGTTCCACCTTCCAATTACCAAAGCAATGGAAATCAAAAGGCAACAACAACAGAAATCCCAGGTAATATTTTCTGTTCATTATATCTTTTGCCTGATGTGGGTTTTAAAAATTTCATTTGGAACATGCTGAAGGATGAAGCATACTTTCTTCCTATTACTGAGACACAATTAGAATATCAGGATCCAGCACTGAGAGAAAATTACTCTGTGCGAGATGCATACGAGCACATTCAGCATCCTGGTCTCTACCACGTAGTGGAGATTTCCACTTAGGTTTGCAAAGCTCATATAATGTTAGGCAGGAAGTGATTAAGCAGTAACTCCCTGACTGCTATTGCCTGGAGAACAGTGGATGGAGTTCCGCAAGTAGGTATTGTGGCATTGATGTTTCCATGTTTCCACCCAAGAGGCAATGGATTCTCAGCAAGACCTGAAGCAAAAGGTGAATATCCCCACTGAGGGGATGTATTTGTGCGTGCAAATGTGCGCGGAGAGGAGAGTTGAAGGAGATTGAGGTGACAGGTCAGCGAATGTGAAATTAATGATGATCACACAAGAGAATTAAGTGCCAAAGAAGCATGAGTTTGAAGAAACAGTGCTCTAGCAGCACACAACCATTCCGGGATTAACAAGAAATGACTAAGAAGGGATAACCAGAATAGAGGTCCTAATGCAAGAACACATCATAAGAGGGACAAGTCTGTACAATCAAAATATGATTCTCAGTACAGTGTCTTCACCCTCAAATGATTTTGTGTACTTCCTAAGTCCTATGATAAGGAAACCCTCTAGTTATCTATATAATCTGCATACTTAACTATCATATTCAAGATTCCATTCTTAGAATGATGAAACCAGAAAATTTTAGTGCACGCTCAGTGTTAATTTGTTTTATTGAGCACTTTCCTGTCTTTATACACATAAGTAGTTTATGCATTTGCAACCTGCTCCGTCTGTTCACCAAGAATTGGCAGTAACTAAATTATCAATAATCACCCCTGAATTAGCCAGACTTGTGGTTTGTTTAGCTGTCCAAGAATGATGTAATAATAAAACTGTTTCCAGCGAGGGTATGCTTGCTAGCTTTGATCTGCTTATATTAAGATAGACTCATTTGTCCTGGCATTTTTTTCTACATCTTCTTGAATTAATGAATTGCATGTATATTTTTGATAAAGTTATGGTTAAAAATTGAGGGATTAAACACGGGCTCCTACGCATTGTCAGATGACTCTATTAGCAAATTGCATATACCTGAAATTGTTTCTTTCATCATAGCCAATAGTATGGGCCCTGGTGCCAAGTATTAAAAATATGAAGTACTAGCCATCTGGGCACCCCTACCCCCTTTTTTTGCTAATAGTAATAATTTGTTTTTCGTTTTCTCTGGATGAAAGGTTATTTGCAGCCAGAAATTTGGGACCTACATTTATTTACTTATGTATTTATTTTTTATTTATTCATGTATTTTTAAAACAGCTTTGTTGAGGTCCAACTGAGATACAATAAAGTGTATATATTTAAGATGTACAATTTTATAAATTTTGACATATGGACACTCCTGTTAAACTATTACCACTATTAAGAGAACAGTCATCATTCTTAATAGTTTTCTTGTTCCCCTTTATAATCTCCTTTCCTGCCTCTCCCCTCTCCCCATACTGAACACTCTCTGATCTGTTTTCTGTCACTATAGATTAGTTTGCATTTTCTAAAGTCTTATCTAAATGGAATCATACAATACGCACTTCTTTTTATCAGGCTTCTTTCTTTCAACATAATTATTATATTTTTCCTGTTTATTTTTAAAATTTTTATTAAATTTTTTGGGTGATAATTATTTTGACATCTACCTATGCTGTTGCATGTCTCAATAGCTTGATCCTTTTTACTGCTAAGTAGTATATTATATGGATTTACCACAACCTGTTTATCCATTCACCTACTGATGTACATGGGAGCTGTTTCCAGTTTGGGGCAATAACACATAACACTGCTTTCAACTTTCATGTATAATGGGATGCATGTGTTAATTTTCCATGTGTTATATTTTACAGCAGGCACTCAAACTAAGTCATCATTTTTCTGGCTTCTGGAATGAACATTTAATATTTTCCTAGAATTTATAAAACCCTATCACAGGTGACAAATAAGCAGAAATCTAGCTCATTTATTTGCTAGGTCTTTTTCACCGTATTTTTCTTTTGCATGAAAACAAATACATTGATGTTTCACCAATAAAATGAAAACTTATTAGAACAACCACTAAATCCAGCCTCTGATTCAATCCTGTAAAATAACACACAGAGGAACACAGCTCAGATAGACTCTTTTTCAGTAAATGACCTTACTTCTTCAATTTTAAGATGTACATTTTGCCATATTTAAACCTTTTGAAGATGTGGATGCATCTTTCAGTTGATATATACATTTAAAGTTGTATAGTTTCTGTTTTGCCCCCTATTAAATGTCTATCAGCTGATGAATGGATAAACATACAATGGAATATTATTCAGCCATAAAAAGGAATAAAGTACTGATTCATGTTACAATGTACACGAACCTTGAAAACATACTGAGTAAAATAAGCCATTCACAAAAGGTCACATATTGTATGATTACATTTATAGGAAATATCTAGAATAGGCAAATCCATAGAGACAGAAAATTGATTGGTGGTTTCCAGAGGTTGAGGGAAGTGCTTGTTTAATAGGTACAGGGTTTCCTTTTAAAGGAATAAAAAATTTCTGGAACTAGATAATAGTGATGGTTGAATAACATTGTGCATGTACTTAATGCCACTGAATTTTACACTTTATGTGGTTAGAAATGATACTACTTTATGTGATTAGAATCATAAATTTTATGCTATGTGTACTTTGTCACAATACAAAGGAGGTAAAATTTTTTAAAAAGTGAATTACATTAGTGGTGTGCGACATAATCTTTGAGAATTTAAAAGCAAGGAAATGGTGTGACTTAACAGTGCATGAGTAGCAAGCTGGTGCCACCATGCCCTATAACACGTTCATGTATGTGTGCACACGTGTATTGTGTACTCTACCTAACTCTTAAACACATTATAGTTAAATCCATTAAATCTAAGTCTGTCACAAACTGAGGAAAAGTGGGCTCCATTACAGTCGTTCCAATATTTTGATTTAAAAAACAAAAATACATACATAACTCTAAGAACACCAAATTTATTCTGGTGTACTGCAAGGAGGACAGCTTTTTGTAGCTGGTCAAACTAGTTTAAAACCCAAGATAACTAATTTCTACTTCTATGAAATGGTTAGCCTCTCTAATTTGGCATTTATCCTTGCAAATATGACATTAGGCTAGTATTACTTACTTTATGAGATAGAATGAGTTACATATGTAAAGTGCCCAGTGTGGTACCTGGGACACACTGGTTACTTAACAGATAGATGTACTGTTTTGCCTCCTCCTCAAGTCACCACTCTCCTGTAATACATAACCTTCACACCGGACAATATAAAATACAAACATCTCTATATCTCTCTTAAGCTGAGGAGCTTAGCATATGACTTATGGTAAGGATACCCTGCTTGATTTCCAGAGTCCCTGTTCACCAGATATATCACACGTTAGCTATTATTTACCACTCTATAACAATTGCGTCTTGTAGTGAGGAAACTCTGAACACCTATTACAAATAAACGAAGAGAGAAAAGTACTTTGATCCAAAATCTATGGTAAAATAGAGACTCTTAAAGAATCTAATTAAAATCTAAATCAAAAAGGAAACTTGACAAGGGAATAGAAATCTGGATGTCCCATGTCACAACAAATATTCCGTTTCAGTTGGGAGTTAACTACTATGTAACTTAAGTAATAAAGAATCCAAGGGCAGAGTCATTTGAAGAACTACTCTCCTCTATCCTGAGTAGAGTGCTCAAACGAATCCAATTCTATTTATACGCTGCAGTTTATATCCCCAGCTAAATGAGAGACTTTATATTTTCATTGGAGGATTTGTAATAGAAAATCCATTAGTGCCCAATCTCCTCACACAGTTAGCACACAGAGCATATATTTCAGATTTCCTTGGAACAAAATTCATTTATTCTGCTTTTTTCTATAGAAGTTAGATTGCACTTTTTCAAAAGAGAAATTTAGGACACATTCATTTATCTCACGTTAATAAAAGATAGTGGCCATGGTAAAATGAATCCCCCATGCAACAGGCTTTTACTTTAAAACAAAGCCTCAACTCAGGAAGGCAAATATGTTTGTAAGTATAAGCCAATGAATGGCTTACAAAGAAGGGCTTGGTTCATGGCTTGCCAGTCTTGGGACCATGCTGTGAGCTGTCAGGCTTTTGGGTTAATATGCTCTTTCTGCAGCAGCATTAACCAGGCTCCCAATCTCTGATCTTTTGCCCAGAAGTTAAAGCTATTTTGTCATTCCTTTTCATCCATGTGTAAAAGAAGATGACATCCTCACTCACAAGACACTGGGGCTTTAAATATTGAACCCTAGCTTCCTGAAAGGAATGCCCCATTTTGAACATCTTACAGAAGACCGTGGCTGTCAGTAACTGTGGACAGGTAGAGAGCATTTAATAAGCATCATTTCATAGAAATTATCTTATTTAATCCTCTTAGCAATTCTGCATTGTAGATGTTATTATCTCCCTTTATGGATGAAGGGATTGAGGTTCAAAGACTTGCCCAAGGCCACACATTAATTAAGTTCTGGAGCCCGTACTCAAATTTAGGTTTGTATAATTCCAAGCTACTTTTAACAGAGAGACAGATATCTTCATTTCTTCAATGTTCAGCTAAGCTTAGCACTCATCAGTTGGGGCATTTACTATTTGTCCCGCAGATGTTGGAATGAAAGAAAGTGTCATGTGTTTCTTATTTCTCCCGACCACACTTTAAAGATTTTCTACCTGTACCTTACCTGCTCCCCTGGATTCCATCACCTTGCTCTACTTATTTTTTATAACAATTATTTCTTTTTCAATATAATAGGTACTTATTTATTATGATTATGGTTTACTGTTTGCCTTCAGCAGCACTCCAGCTAGAATATCACCTCCAAATGGGCAGGGATGTTTGTCTCCTTTTGTTCACTGATACACTCCAAGTGCCTAACACATAGTAGGTGCTCACTGATCCTTGTTGAATGGCTAGTCAGTGAACAACTTAAGACAAAATAATGTAAATTCTTAACTAAATTTTGAATTCTTGGTTCACCCTAAGTTTAGTTCTTTGGAATTAGATCAGGATTCATCACCATTTTCTGTGTAATCATTGGCTAAGTTTAGGATAATAAAAGCAATGGCTAACACTCATATAATGCTTATTATGAGTCAGGTACTGGTGTAAGAATTCTATAACATGTAAGGTAGGTAGCATTATTATCCACATTTTCCAGAGGAGGAAACTGAGATGCAGTGAGGTGAGTGTGCTCAAAGTCAGAACACTAGTAAGTACCGGAGGTAGGATTCAAACCTAAGCAGTTCAGCTCCAGTGAACACACTCTTGACCTCTGACTTTACAGCGTTACTATGAACATTGAACATGATACATAAAGAGTCTAGCAGACATTTTATTTTGCATATGATAGATCTTCCATATTAGCTTTGTTTCCTTATGTCTCTGTATCTATGCTATATCTACTCTAGTCCTTCAATACCTAATTATTAAATTCTATCTCTCTCTCATCAATATTAAAGCACATGTACTATGTCACACACACACATATTTCCCATGCAGAAAAGGTTTTTATGTTGATAGGCCAATACTTACATCAGCACAGCTGACTCATTCTCCTGATTCTTCAGCTCAGCTTCCAAGTCAGATCTCGTGGCCATCAGGGGATGAAATAAGAGGCAGGAGCTCATCTGAGTGATTATAGAAGACTTTACCTAACCAGAGCCCATAATGTTATGCATTCATTATCTCGTCCCTATGAATAGTGGGATCTGAGCTGTGTTCCTGAGGCTGAAAATCAGAGTGAAGCGTATGTAAATTCCAGTGGAAATGTTTCTGGGTTAGTAAGGATATTTCTCTGACATGGACTGGTAAAAGCATTAAGACGTCCATGAAGCTACTCCATTGAGACAGAAAATAGAGAATTAAATGATACCAAACATGTGCAGGGAATCATGAATAATAGTGACTGGGGCAGTCTTGAGGGTTTTTTTTAATTAAAATTTATTGGGGTGAAAATAGTAAAATTACATAGGTTTCAAGTGTACAATTCTGTATTACATCATCTATATCTCACATTGTGTGTTCACCACCCAGAGTCAGTTCTCCTTCTACCACCATATATTTGACCCCATTTACCCTCATCTACCACCCCTTTCCCTCCTTACCTTCTGGTAACCACTAAAACATTGTCTGTGTCTATGAGTTTCTATTTCTTTGTTTGTCTTGTTCCTTTGTTGCTTTCAGTTTTATATCCCACATGTCAGTGAAATCATATGGTTCCTGACTTTTTCTGTTTGACTTATTTCACTTAGCATAATAATCTCAAGATCCATCCATTTCATCGCAAGTGGCACTATTTCATCTTTTCTTATGGCCGAACAGTGTTACATTGTGTATATATACTACATCTTCTTTATCTAGTCATCTATCAAAGGACATTTTCATTCTTTCCATGTCTTGACCACTGTAAATAAAGCTGCAACGAACATTGGAACACATATATCTTTACAGGCTGCTGTCTGTCACCGTGTACCAAAATTAACTCAAAATGGGTTAAACATAAGACCTGAAACAGCAAACTGCATAGAAGAAAACTAGGTAATAAACTTATGGACCTTGCATTCAAAGACGATTTTATGAATTTGACCTCAAAGGTAAGGGAAGTAAAAGCTAAAATAAATGAATGGGACTATATCAAACTAAAAACTTCTGCATAGCAAAAGAAACCATTGAGAAAATAAAGAGGCAACCAACTGAATGGGAAAAGATATTTGCAAACAACATCTGATAAGGAGCTAATATCCAAGGGGCTAATATATGAAGAACTCATACAACTTAACAACAAAAAAAATAAACAATCCAATTAAAAAATGGGCAGAGGACCTGAATAGACATTTCTCCAAAGAGAACATACAGATGGTCAATAGACATATGAAAAGATGTTCAACATCACTAATCATCAGACAAATGGAAATAAAAACCACAATGAGATATCACCTCACCCCAGTTAGAATGGCTATCATCAACGAGACAAATAATAACAAGTGTTGGAGAGGCTGTGGAGAAAAAGGAACCCTCATACACTGTTGGTGGGAATGGAGACTGGTGCAGCCGTTATGGAAAGCAGTGTGGAGGCACCTCAGAAAATTACGAATAGAATTACCATATGACCCAGCAATTCCTCTCCTGGGTATATATCCAAAAAAAATCTGAAAACATTTATCCGTAAAGTCTTGAGGTTTTAGGAAGAGATAATGACATGTGTTATGAGAACAGAAACTCTATGAGTGAGTTGCTACCATGCCGGCTGACGGTGCCCATGGCAAGCCTCGCAGAGATCCCTCCCCATGAAGCCAGAGGAGGCCACAGGGTCCTTCTCCACATGATGCGCCTCATAGCTGCTAGTCATTCTGTGGACATACATGTGTAAGGTGCACTTGTCCCCAAGCTAGAATCAACTTACAGACAGTGCCTTCTGTATGCTGGTGAGAATCACGGACTTTGGGAACATGATGGTGTATTGTAGAGTCTTTGTCTTTTGTAAAACTCTGTATTCTAGTCACCATAAGTCCCTTGAATGTGAGGGCTCCTTTCTGTGGTGCTTGACAGCCTGGTCTTGGGATATTCCTCTCTGTAGGCAGGTAAGATCTGCCTCTTTACCTGCACTGGGATTTGAGCTATGCATCCCAAAGGGGCCTGCTTCTAATGAACTGTTCACTCCACTGAGTCTCAAATCTAATGCACTTGGCATATAACCCACAATGTATCTACTTAGGACCTATTCAATGATGGTTAATATTCAGAACTGACCCATGCATGGGCTTTGGAAAAAAAGTCCTGAATATGAATCCTGCATTCTCAACTTACTAACTATTAATATATGTAAAGTGCTTAGAACAGTGCCTGGAACATAGTAAAAGTCCAGTATGCCTTAGAATACTAACTAGAATACCATTGACTAACTAACCATTGACTCTGCAGTAAAACTGCCCAGAGTCATATCTAAGCCTTGGCATCTATTAATGTGTAAACTTGGGCAGGTTATCTAATATCTAAAAGCCTCAGTTGGCTCTGCTTTTAAATGGAAACCACAGCACATGCATTTAAGTTATTGGAGAGTATAAAAATATGTATTTGATGTAAAATGTTCAGTACAACTTCAGGTACAAGACAATCCATTGATAAATTATATTTTGATGATTATTATGAAGATAGAGTTTGTGATGATAATATGATGGTAATAATATAAAGACATTGATTAATTAGAACCTGAAATCCCACACCCCTTTAATATTGACAGGGTCAGAATTGGCTGAGGATTTGGGAAATCAATAAAACATTATAGTGTAGACATCTTTGGGAAAATCGCTGATGGGTATACTATTAGATTTCTTATTTTATACTGAACACTATGTGGCTCTGAAAATCTCCTGAGATTCTTTGATATTCTTTGAAGTTACCCAAGGATGCTGATAAAGTCAAGGTAACTTAATAAAGGCGGATGTGTCCTTTGAGTTAAATCCTCTGTATTTAGAACTGTGAGAAAATAGAAGAAAGACTTCAGCTACCAATGAACTCATAGCAAGGAAATAAAGAAGCTACACTCACTACCATAGACAATACCTGAGAGAGCTCTAAGAAGTCCTTGGGTTGCTTCAGTTCCTGACCTAAGAACTTTTCACTTTCCTCCTGCATTGTTCTGAATTTAACCTTTCCAGATTTTAACAGCGTGATTATATATTGAAAATTACATTTGATGAGGTACTCTCCATCTTGCTAGAGTCTTTTCAAGTATTGAATTCCTTACCTACAATCTCATTTTGAGATTATTTATTCCCTTATATTTTGAGAATATCAAATTTTAAAAAATGAACAACATTTACAAACTCGACAAGAAATTTATCCAATGGACACTGCCATTGCTGGAAATAATAAACTGGTTGCGTTATCTTTTCAGATAAAGTCTGAAAGTTAGTGTTTTTATTTTCTCATGATTATAAGTGATTTAAGAGACTTTTATGAAGATAGCACAGATAAGTAATAAATAATGTTTTTCCGTTTCACTTTTATAACACAATTTTCTCCTTTTCAACACACACACACACACAGACACACACACACATAAACACTTATTGGCACCTCTAAAGAAGATCTATGAAGCAACAGTCATGCCATGATTGCTGGAATAATAAACATAAAGAATGAAATCACTCTCTCAAAGAGTAGTCATATTGAGGAAAGAAACAAAATCCTATTAAATAATAGTAATACCATCCATTGGAAACTTTGTTGAAAGATTCAACAGAGCTGAAATATGTCCTACTATATGATCTTGGATGATGCAGTAGCCTCTCTGTTACTCTGTGTATAGAAAGTTGATAAAAGCCATGGCTCCCTTATTTGAAGGTATGTGATAGATTTAAGGGGTTAATATGTATAATATATTTGAACTAATTGAAAGACTCTAGATGAATAGAAAATCGGGACTACTATATTTTCATTATATCAACATAATAATTTGCTGAAGAAAAACAATGATAATAGTTTAAAATCTTAGCAAAACATAAAAGTTTATATGTAGATAAAAATACCTAAAAATGAAGAATATTTCATCTTATAACAAGAAGAATGTTGAATTGCTTTGAGGAAAGACATCACTTTCTCTGAAATAATGGATTAACAATATCTTGCACTTATACCAAAGATCGGATTGCTTTCTACTCACCTACTGCAGCCCTGTTTTCCTTTCAGCTGAAACCATGTTTTGTTTTGTTTTTAAACTATGAACTTAGCCTCAGTTGAATCAGTCTCCACCAATTACAGCAGTATACTTTGTGGATTCTGTGTCATGCTTAGGTTAGACTAATCTTGACAAGCACTGTGCTGCTTCGACTTCTGAATTTTTCTTTTCTGAAATTCATAGAGTGCCTGAATTAAGATGATTGCATTTTATTTGTCCTTTGATCCTTCTCTGAGGTTCTCTTTCAGTGTCTTATTTCAACCTCATCTTTTATATTGAACATTATATGGTTCTGGAAAAATCACCTGAGATTCTTCTGTCTTTGAAGTTACGCCAGGATGCTGAGAGAGCCAAGGTCACTCAGAAAAGGAAGTTGGGTCCTTTAAGCTAAATCCTCTGTACCCAGAACTATAAGAAAATAGAAGAAAGGCTAAATGACATAAGGCCCTGCCTTGTTCTTCCTCCACCACACCAGAGCTGCAGGGATGCCCCTAAGCTATAATACCGTGGCAGGGATCTGACAGCACTTTAAAACAAGCTGTCCTGGTGATCTTTCAAATAACTCATACCAGCTTGCTTAGTACTGTTCTCTGCCCCCTTATAAAGCCTCCATATCATCTCAGATTCCCCAGTTTTTGACTGTTATGCAAGTTAAGATTGCTATAACCCTTCAACACTATAATTTGCCAATAAGCCTTTCTAGTTAATGTCAATATTTTACAAAGTATTGCCAGTTCCTGGCCTGTCCTGGTGAGGAGGAAGCCAAGCCCAATGCAATCCTGAATTAGGTCAAAGATGACAGCTTGTTTGGAAGGTGACAGTCTTCATTTATCAGAATTAATTCATCTGCATCCAACTATACTCTGAGAATAAAGTTATTTTAGTTTATATCTATATATGTCAATATTCAATACCAAACATTTGATTTTATTCAAAAAAATGAATGATACATTTTGAGCAAATATTGTGTCATGAACTAACAGAGACACAAAGATAATTAAAACACAGTCTTCACTTTTTAGGTGCTTTCAGTCTAGTGACTGGGAAAGTCACATACACAAGTCATTCAAACGCAGGTCTTTCCAAAAAAAGGTATGACTAGAACATTTATTGAGGACTTCCTTTGTGCCAGGCTGTATGCTCAGCATTTACACATATTATTTAATTTAATACGCATAGTAACCTTAGGATGTAGATATAATTATCTCACTTTCACAGATGGGGATACTGAATTTGGAAAGTTCCATGGCTTGCCTAACGCCACAAAGTCCTGGAAATGTGGGGAAGATAGATGTAAGTTTTTCTAATTTTCAGAGTGGTTTCCTCAAAGACTTCTCTGCTCTACCCAGTTCACCTCTTAGAATCCAGTTTTGTTGGATGCCTAACAAGATCGAAACATTTGTTTATCAGGCCGTTATCTGTTGAGCTCTGTCTTGCAGAGTAGAGTTGATCTGTTTTGGAGAGTGGAGTAATAATAGACTGACAGGGAAGGATCTCCACAGGGAAGAAGGGTGAACATGGAGACTGAAGCTCACCTTCGAGACCATTTAGCACTTCGATTTTTTAAATCCTCATTGCCATATATTATCAAAGCAAATAATAATCTTTGAGTTAACCCCATGACTGTGAAGAAGGGCAAGATGGCATTTAGGTGCTCATTAGCCAGTACTGAAGAGAGGTAGGTTAAGTGCCAGGATAGAACTTAGGGAAAACTTTAGAGTCATTAATTTTTGTTCTTCCCATCCACCATCACCTATCCAAGTATTACCTCATGAAACCCACAGTGTATTTCTGGGATCTTCTTCCACTAAGTCACGTCTTAGGCCAAGCATTGCTTTACACACTTTGCGTATATTTTATCCTTATAAAATCCTAATGAGATAGATACTGTAGTATCCTTCTTTTACTGACGAGGAAACTTAAGTGCATGTTTGTTAAGCAATAATGGTCAGAGTCCCCGAGTTAGAACATGGGCTGGTCAGAAATATGGATCCAACAGCCTGACTCCAGAAATAAAAGACAACCAAATCTCAAAGGAGAGAAGAGAATGGGCTCTACGCCAAATGAAGTTACCCTGTGCTTGTCTTCGTGTGGAAGATTCTTGCCACCTTCTCCTTTAGGTAACTGAGATATTTTCTTTGAAAGCAAAAATGTTGGCATCTTTCTTTATAACCATTTTGTTAAAGTTCATTCTTTTGTTTAACTTATTTAGAAAAGAGAATATTTCAACACAATTAGAATGAACTCTCCTGAATCTTGAATAGTACAAGATTCATACCACTGCCTCCATCTGCTCTTTCTTGGTATTAGAACTATGAACCTGTATGATTTCACTCATATGTGGGACATAAAACTGAAAGCAACAAATGAACAAGACAAACAAAAACTCATAGACACAGACAACAGTTTGGTGGTTACCAGAGGGTAAGCGGGGTGGGTGGGGGTGTGGGGTGGTAGAAGAGGATAAAGGGGGTCAAACATGTAGTGATGGAAGGAGAACTGACCCTGGGTGATGAACACACAGTGCAATAATAGATGATGTATTATTATAGAAATGTACACTTGAAACATATATAATTTTACTAATCAATATCACCCAATAAGTTTAATTTAAAAAAGAACTATGATCTGACATTCTTTTCCTAAAATTCAACAGGTTTTTTTTTAATCATAATGACAATAGTATGCAGTCAAGTATTTTTTTTAAAGAAGATGAAGACTCTTTATCTGAAGGAGTGGGTCTGCAGACAATCTTACTGAAGGATAGTTATAGTCCATTTTGATTAATGGTGTACATAAGAGAAAGACAAACAATGCACGTGTCCCCCGCCCCCGCCTCAGCATTTTGTTGGACTGGAAACATACACAACAGGGCACAATTATTCTTGTAAGGGATGCTGGAATGGTTGGAGTCACAGCACTCCAGAAAGAAACATCCTCTGAGAAACAAATTTTAACAGCCTTTCCTTCTGCTGTTCGCTGCAGGATGTGGTTGTTCAATTCTATGCCTTCATCATCCTGACCTGTCATTTTAACACAGCTGATCACTCCTTCCTTCTCAATGCAAGTTCTTCATTTATATTCAAAGCAAAACACTCACCTGATTATCCTTCTATAAGATTGGTAACCAGTCCTTAATCTTCTTTGCTTATTCTTCCTCATCTCCCAAACTACAAGACCCTGAATGACTTGGTGTTCAGACCTAGGACCTCTTCTTTATTTATACTCACTGCCTTGTTGATCTCAATTAATTGCAAAGCTGATGGTTCCCAAGTTCTTATATCCACAATGGGCTTCTCCTCTGAACTCCAGACTCATATATCAATTGCCAATTCAAAATCACCACTTTGACAGCTAATAGGCAAATCAGACTTAAATCAAAGTTTAATCAGACTTAAATCAGAGTTTAAAACCAAACTCTGACTCTTTCCTCTAGAACCTGTTCTTATATTGTTTTCCCTATTCCTGCATACAAATTCCATTCTTTTCTAGTTGCTCAGGTCAAAGATCTTGCAGTAATTTTTCTTTATTTCACCTCTCATATCTAATCTATCAGCAAATCCTTTTTGTTCTGACTACAAAATACATCCAAAACCTGGCCCTTTTAGTGCCTCCATAACTCCCATTCTGATTCAAGCAATCATTTCTCTTACCTGGATTATGTCAATCACCTTCTAACGAATTGCCCTTCTTCCACTGTTTGCTTACTTCTGTCTCTCCTCTATTTAGCAGCCAGCCAAATTGTTACAATTTTAAATTCCAATCTTGACATTACTCCTCTATTAAAAAATCTCCCATAACAGCATATATGTCATAAAATCTAAAGCCCCAAGAATGGTCTATAAAATCCTGCACAATCTGGTCCCCACCCCTCATTACCTCTCTGACCTCATCTTCTATGTTCTATGTCTCACTCACTCTGTTTCAGTCACACTAGCCCCCTTGATGTTCCCTTAACCTCTTCCCAGCCCAGAGCCTTTCTAAGTTTCATTTCTTCTCATCAAAGAAACTAATCCCCCAAAACATTCTCCTCCAGACCTTCATTTAAATAACATTTTTTGTTTGTTTATTTTTACTTATGCTTCCTCTTACAGCATATTTCTTCTCTGGCACGCCCTTATTTTTCTTCGTAGCACTAATCATAATCTGACAGATTTATAATCTGCAATTTACCTTATTTTCTTAGTTTATTGTTTCCTTACTCTCATGAATAGGTAAACTCCCTGAAAAAGAGGTTTTCGTCTTTTATTTATTGATGAATTCTTATCATCTAGAACATTGTTTGTGCATATAATAGATTCTCAATATGTATTTGCTACTAATAGATGAATGAAAGACTGAATGATGGTGATGGGAGCACGAGGTATTGGTCAAGATTCTGTGGCATTAACATCTAAAACAGACTTGAGAATACCCTGCCAGAAATAAAAGAGGTAGTGAACTACAATGACCTTTGTTTTCTTTATATTATCAGAGTCCCAAGAGGCACTAATAATGGGAGAAGAAATTTGACATGGGTAATGTCTTCATCTATGTGTTACAGTCCTATCCCTTACCAGGTCAAATATAGGAGTAGTTGAAGCTATCCCCTTAAACAACAAAATTATACGTGCCAATCTGTTATTTCCATCACAGCTATTGTGAACTGCAAAATATAAATCCGATCGTATCCCCAGCAAGTTAAGCCTTTGGTGGTTTCTTGTTGCTTTTATAATAAAGACCAAATATTTAACAAAAGGCATAAGATGTTATACTATGGCTTCCTCCAGACCTTTACTTTCTCAGTTATTTTTTTTCACATCACTCTGAACTTTGCTTTCCAATCCTGATTTCCTGTTGAGATACACAACGCTCCCTCCTGCTGTGTGCTTCTCTAGGATTGGACTGCCCAACTCAGCGTCCCCCTTCAACTAAACAATTCTTATTTATCCCCCCATATTCCTCAGTCATCATGTGCTCCTGGGGAAATTTCCTCACCTGTTGGACAAATTCCCATTGCTCTTGCAAACATATCTTCTTTTGAATCCCAATTGCAATTTGGGGGCAATAATTTGGCTATTAAATTTTTCCTTTGCTACACTTTCAACTTCATGGAAGCAGAGACTATGTTTGTTCTCATTAAGTATTTTACTACCATCAGCAGAGTGCCTGGCCCACATTAGCATTCAGGAACTTGTTGAGGGAACAAAGGGGAATAGAGTCAATGGAATTGTAACAGCTGCATACGATGTCAGAGGGGTAGTAGAGTTGGGGGACGGAGTTATCCCCTAGTGAGGGGTGTAAATGTCTATTACATTGCTTTGTACATCTGAAATTAAGATTATATATATATATATATATATATATATATATATATATCACTCACATGCCTTTACTACCTGAGACTACGCACAAACTCTGGTCATTTAGAAACTACTATTTATTAGTCAAGCTGATTTTGCATTTTAATCCTTGTTAGGTTGTCATGTTCTCTCTAAACTCAACATTTTCTTTTCCTCTTATTTTAGTTTTTTTTGTTTTTGTTTTTTAAGAGGGAAACTGTATGATCTTAAGTAGCTTATCCTTTATGAGTCTAATTCTTAATAGAAACTAAAAATTCACTTCATGAGTTTGCAAATGAGTTCACTGAATGTAAATAAGATAATGAGTTTGGTTTAAAATAATAATCCAATAATATTAATTCCCGTATTTGCAAGCTTTCTATGTACCCAATGCTGCACTGAGCAATTTATATAAATGATCTTATTTCATCCTTCTAAGAAAATCTATTAAGTAATATAATAATAGCTATAATTTATTGAGTACTTCCTGTGTGCCAGGGCTTACCTAAATTATTTTATTAGGTTCTTTCATCTTTAGAAGTAGATATTAGTATTCTGACTTTGCCCTTGAAGGACTTAAGGCATGGATATGTTATAAATGATTTTTAGGTCAACCAGCTTATCAGTTGCAAGATTATTGGTGAGAGTAAGTTGTGCATTTCTATATTTCTTTGAAAACAAGAAAAGAAAGAAACTAAATTATAAGCAATTTTTAAGATTATGCAACTTGAATACTGGTAATGTAAAGCTCAGCATGACTTCAGGGATCATTTAATTTAATGTCAAACCCCCATTTCACTATCTGGAAAATGAGGTTAATGGATTTAGCCCACTAGTTTTTTTATTCTTAGTTCCACACATATTGCTTTACATGATGTAGGTACACAATAATATTTATGGAATTAAATTGTTTAAGTCATCAATCAAGACAGAGCCAAGATTAAACCAAATCTCCTGACTTCTGATGGAGGGCTCATTCCATTAAATATGTTGATGAGTGACTAAGCTCAGTTCAGTGCTTGTCTTATTACACAGCATCATTAATAATAATAATAATAATAATAATAATAATAATAATAGATTAGAACATTTCACAGGTGATATTACCACCACTACCACCACCATTATTATTAGTAGAGATCTGCAGATTCTCTTTTGGATTTTATTGTCAGTCACCTCTTTTTTGTCTTGGTTTCCTGATAAGTTCATCCTAGCACCAGGGATACAGGTTTCCTCTTGAAATCTCCAAGGTAACAAAGATGAGACATAGTTATAAATTAGTTCTGGGGATGACTCAGTTTCCTTGGTGGCGGCAAGTTGCTGCTATTCATGGAATCCCAAATGTTAAATGCTACGGCAGCTAGCAAAACAAAGGGATATGGATAGTTGGGTGGTGATGGTGGTGGTGGTAAATCCCACCATGTAATTGGTTGCAAAGAGATTGAAATATATATACAGAGGGAAACATGCAAATAAGATCCCTATGGAAAAGTTAAAGGGATTGAGTTTGTTCAAACGTTGAAAGGAAAGGGTAGTGAGCAGCCTAATTAACAGTCTTCGAGGAATGGCTTTGTTTCATGACTACAGATGGCAAGGTCCAATGCCTTTCAATTTGTCAAAGAGAGAAGAATATGAAATATAAAGTACAGCAGGAGAGACTGATGTATGGTAGAAGGAATTCCT